>NC_079173.1:1642454-1694954 GCF_947568905.1 Ostrea edulis | reverse complement strand
GACCTCGGAGATAGGATCATGGCCTTATTTAGTTTCGTTTACCGAATATGATAAAGAATATCATAAAAGGCAATAATGTTCATAGCATAAACATGATGACAAATGTCAAACGTAGTGACAAAAACATGTCCACGATGCATCCAATCAATAGATAAACATTTAGTGAAAAAAATAACAACAAAAAGCAGCGGTACATGCAGATGTAAGATCGTATCGACAATGTCAGCACGAAACATCAAATAAAAGTCACAGAATGTAGAGCACTTTAATTAGTCTTAATGATGCGTCTATTAACCGACTTCCCAGCAGCCCCTCAGCACCATGAGATCACGCTAGATGTGCTGGTCCCGGTCTGATTAATACTCACCAATGATTGTAATGTTAATATTCAAAGTAGTTCCACAATACACAATTATACAGACAACTGTGACATAAATGAAATTTGCTTAAAATCATGTATTACCCTACAGTGTATAATATATTGTTCACAGACAGAAGTAAGTCTTTTTATTAATATCAATCATCTTCATATAAACATATGAATTGTTTTAATGAAATGTGAATATAACGAACAGTGATCAAACTCATAACTCCTATAAGCATCCCCTGTCAATCGGTCATGTAATATAATATTAGATACACAGCTTACAAATTCTCATACAAATCGTCATGAAAATTAACTCTAACGTCATGCAAATCAATATATACAAATCGTCTTACAAATCGTCTTAAAAATCGTCTTACAAATCAACATACAAATCGTCTTACAAATCAACAGACAAATCCTCTTACAATCAACATACAAATCGTCTTACAATCATCATACAAATCGTTTTTCAAATAATCATGCAGATTAACCTTACAGAAATTACTACTTAGAATTATAGGGCTGAAAACAAATAAAACCATAGTAATTTCTAATCCGAGTCAAACGCAAATGATCATGGAAAACATCATTCAAATCTTCTTACAATCACTTTAGAATGAAATCAGAGTCGTAATTTAATGAAGCTATAAATTATTTCTCTTTTGAGAGTTACAAGGGTGACAAAATAAGATGAAATTCCCAATTCCATTAAATTGCAAATCGTCTTACAATTCGTCATCCAAATCGTCTTACAATTCGTCATCCCAATCATCTTACAATTCGTCATCCCAATCATCTTACAATTCGGCATCCAAATCATCTTACAATTCGTCATCCAAACCAACATACAAATAATCACACCAATCGTCTTACAAATTGTCATCCAAATCGTCTCACAAATCGTCATTCAAATAAACAAACAAATCGCCATGAATATCAACAGAAAAATTCTCTTATAAATCATCTTACAATTCATTATACAATGCAATGTACAAATTGTCACACAGATCCTCTTACAAATCGATATGCAAATCAATAAGGGTATCGTCTCACAAATCGTCATTCAAATCAACAAACAAATCGTCATGCATATCAACAGACAAATCATCTTATAAATCGTCTCAAAACTCATCATATAATTCAATATACAAATTGTCCTACGACTCGTCTTACAAATCGTTATGCAAATCAATAAAGATATCGTCTCACAAATCGTCATTCAAATCAATAATCATCTTTTAATGAAATCAGAGTTGTAATGTAATGAACCTATAAAGATTACTTCTCTATTTCAAAGTATAGGGTTAAAACAGGTAGTGACAGTTCCATCGCCAAATCCTCGGCATCAGATGTGAATTTCACAGATCCCCAGAGATGACCTTAAAAACGGATGCCCCATGCCACAGTAGATGAGGCACGCTAAAGAACCCTCCCTGCTCAATGGCCGTAAGCGCCGAGTATAGGCCTAGTTTTTGCAGCCCTTCACCGGCAGTGGTGACGTCTCCATATGAGTGAAATATTCCCAAGAGGGACGTTAAACAATATACATATGTACAATGAACCAAAGTACAGGGATGATGAATAAACCCCCGTAGTCCATCAGTTAGTTGAATGAATAGGCGGATCAAATATCTAAAATCGTGTTGTAACATGTTAAGATGTTTTGATAACTGTTTTAAAATCTCTACATAAAAATATACACTGGCAGTACCGTAAAAATTCAGCTTCTTAGGTGCAAATTACCATAGAAGCGCACCAAATGAGTATTGAATTTACTTTCTCATATTACAATTCCTGTGTGTTTCATTGTATAGAATGCTTTAAATTTTAGCGGTCGATTTGATGCTTTGTATCACAATTGTCTTTTTTAAAGCGTTGCTGATAGTTTTAAAATAGAATCTGTCATCAAGTAAAGATTTCCCATCGCTACGTGTAGACATCACCACGAGGGTGGGAGTTTTACTGCAGACATGATCACCACGAGGCTGGGAGTTTTACTGCAATGAGGAAACGCTTCTCGACCAATCGGACTCGAGTATGATAATACCAGTACTCCATATTTCCGTTATTTCATCCTCAGTAATAGGACTAGACATTTGTCTCTGTAAACAAATAGGCATAGTCCACTCTTGATAGCGCGTGATCACTAGGTAATGCGCTCATAACATGCAATCGTCTCCTTTAAGAGATAATCAATCTCTACCCGGAGTTGTCGTTCGTGCACCACAGTTTAGCGTAGTACTTCCGTACCAATGAATAGCCACAAAACACCAGGCTGTGCGTATTACTTCCGTACCAACGAATAGCCACAAAACACCAGACTGTGCGTATTACTTCCGTACCAACGAATAGCCACAAAACACCAGGCTGTGCGTATTACTTCCGTACCAATGTATAGCCACAAAACACCAGGCTGTGCGTATTACTTCCGTACCAACGAATAGCCACAAAACACCAGACTGTGCGTATTACTTCCGTACCAAGGAATAGCCACAAAACACCAGACTGTGCGTATTACTTCCGTACCAACGAATAGCCACAAAACACCAGGCTGTGCGTATTACTTCCGTACCAACGAATAGCCACAAAACACCAGGCTGTGAGTATTTCCTAATTAATCGGAGCCGTGACCGGTACGTCCTTGTCATTTCGTGTAATAATTAAACCCGTCACCGATACGTCATCAGACGTTAGCTTGGTGATATCAGGCGTGAACTTGACGAGATCTATCAGACCACGCGCTCGTCCTTTTCCGTAACTGGCAAAAAGACAAGGGCGTGAATCGGCGCAAAGATTGCATCAAATCGATGCATTTCTTCGCCGGAAACGCGCTTGCGGATGAGGTTAAAAGGCTAGAACCGAATCCCTGTATAATGTGTTAGTTAAAAGTAGGATTAATTTCACAGATTCAGTTTTGGTATCATTAACATCTTATTCACTCTAATACATAAACATATAAGTGGAACTTCATAGTGGTAGAAAATATTAGCTATGTGATAGTTTGGCTACATTTGTTTAAATCGTAACGTATGGCTGTGACGTCATAGTTACATTTGTGTACACATAGCAACATACTCTGATGGCGTCGATCCACATACAAGGTTCATTTGCAGTTACGGAAATATCCGAGTAGTTACGATTGCTATCAGTCGTGAAATTGACGAAATCTCTCATACGTGAACTTGACGAGATCTATCAGATGTGAACTTGTCGAAATCTATAAAATTTTAATGTGAATTTAACGAGATTTATCAGACGTGAACTTGACGAGATCTCTTATACGTGAACATGGTGAGATATCTCATACGTGGTCTTGGCGAGATCTATCAGATGTTAATTTAACGAGACCTATCAGACGTGAGATTGGTTTGATCAGCCAGACGTGTGCTTGATGAGATAGATTAGAATTGTTTTTCCGCGAAGCATTCTCAGTCGTTTTGTTTTCATTTGTTGGTGTCAGTTGAATAGAAATAAGTATACGGCGGCGTATCACCGATCACAACCATTATAGAGGATAGGATGAAACATTCACATTGACTGGGGTAAAATATCCTGACTAGGATAAAACAATTTCATGATAGAAGTAAAATATCCTGACTAGGATAAAACTATTTCATGACTGAGGTAAAATATCCTAAATAGGGTAAAACAATTTCATGATTAAGGTAAAATATCTTGACTAGGATAAAACTATTTCATGATTAAGGTAAAATATTTTGAATAGGATAAAACTATTTCATGACTGAGGTAAAATATCCGGACTAGGATAAAACAATTTCATGATTGAGGTAAAATATTCTGACTTGGATAAACTAGAATAAGTCTTATGATTGAGGTAAAATATCCTAAATAGGATAAACTAGAATAAGTCTTATGATTGGGTAAAATATGCTGACTAGGATACATATAAAACAAATTCATGATTGAAGTAAAATATCCTGAGTTGGATAAAACAATTTTATGATTAAGGTAAAATATCCTGAGTTGGATAAAACAATTTTATGATTAAAGTAAAATATCCTGAGTTGGATAAAACAATTTTATGATTAAGGTAAAATATCCTGAGTTGGATAAAACAATTTTATGATTAAGGTAAAATATGCTGACTAGGATACATGTAAAACTATTTTATGATTAAGGTAAAATATCGTGAACTCAATAACATCAAAAACGTGGCACCTGGTGTATGGTGATGTATCGGATAAACTAGTCTTATGGTTGGAAATTGGGGTATACTTTCATACATCGTTGGAGGCAGCTTGAAATAATTGTAAACTCTGCACTGCGATCCTCGACAAAGTTCGGTAACTCGCGTTCTATGTGCGAAACGATATCTTCAGGACTCAGTCTGAAACACCCACAGTTGACACAACTGAGAAGGGGTTCTGATCTTCTCTATGATTTATTTACAAAAACTCTACAGGTGATGTACAAAATATGAAGACATTGATTGTCTCGTAGTGTCGAACGGATACTATACAACACACTACCTATCATTTCTGGAAACTACACAAATCAAATACCAAACTCTCTCTCACTCTCTCTCTGACTCTCTCTCTCTCTGACTATCTCTTTCTTTCTCTCGTTAACTTTAAAAAGTGAGCTGTAAACGGGAGTAGCTACACATCTGTACGTCTGATAAACATGCAGTACAGATCAAATCCGAGATTGACTTTTTGGCCAAACATTTTCAACAAAAGTTGGAGGGAAGGGGTTGCAACCCCCCGTGACCATGTTTATGTAAACAAGGATTACTCGGTAGATATGATAATAAAAGTTCTGCTCTTGTCGGACAGGTATTGGGTTTAACTTCCGGTAGATATGGTATTGAGTATAACTTCCGGTATATATGGTATTAAATGTAGCTTCCGGTAGATATGGTATTGAGTTTAACTTCCGGTAGATATGGTATTGAATGTACATGTGTAGCTTCCGGTATATATGGTATTGAGTATAATTTCCAGTAGATATGGTATTGAGTGTAACTTCCGGTAGATATGGTATTGAGCGTAACTTCCGGTAGATATGATAAAGTTCAGGGGTGCGTTCATGATCATAGCGGCTACCCTAGCCGCTAGATTAGATATCTAGGTCTACTAAGACTTGTTATCCCTACGTACGGCTAGCCTAGATGTTCATTCGATTTCATAGCACTATCTAGCACTACGTAACAACTATGATCTTGAACGCAGCCCTGCTCCTGTTGTGTTTAACTTCCGGTAGATACAATAAAGTTCTGCACCTTTTGAGTTTAACTTCGGGTAGATATGATAAATTTCTGCTCCATTTGGGTTTAATTTCCGGTAGATATGATAAAATTCTGCTTCTGTTGGGTTTAACATCCGGTAAAGTTCTGCTCCTAAATGACTGTCGCCGCCCAACATATTATGCCCTTATTAACAGATTTCAACATGTTTCGAATTTATTAAGTGAAAATACAGCTAAACTGTGTTAGCTAATATAAATAATAAAGTGAAAATAAATATGAAACAAATTAATCAAGTGATATATTTATTCTACTTAGTTTATTATATAGCAATGGACACGTGTCGCTGTGGTATTTATAATGACATAATTTTCTTGGTTGATTAAGTTATGGATTATGAATACATTTATGAATAAAGAAAAATACCAGAAAGGACACCGCGTCACAATCTGTAATCACAATGACGTCATCTACCCCTCGCTTTCACTTCTTTACAAATTTTAACGTCAGACGTAAGTTAATATAATTTGCAAAATATAGAATATAAATGTACATATAAGTAACATTTTCCGCAAGCACGTAAGCACATTTCAACACACAGGATATTGACAGTCAAATGAGTATCACAGCATAAAAACTAAAACTTCAGCTGTAAAAGTAAAAAACAAAACGTCCCGTAACTCGGGCATTCCAGCTCCTCGTGATCATGTATGAATCTAAATATCGCATGTGTTTTTTCGTAATTATATTTATTAAATAAGAAGTTAAACTTTTGAACGCAGTGACCTCTTTATATGAAATCTACACTAATATATTTCTAAATTTTCTAAGTGAACCTGCCACTCTCGTCATCCAACTCAGTGACCCCTTCCCTTTCATCATATTCCCGCTTAGTAACCCCACCCCTTTCATCATAATTCTACTCACTGATCACGCCTTTCTTATCATAATCCCTCTCAGTACCCCGCCACTTTCATCATCATCCCGCTAAGTGACCCCGTCTCTCTCTCATCATAAGTGACTCCAACCCTTTCATCAACATCCCGCCTTTTTCATCATAATCCACCTCAGTGAGCCCGCCCCTATCATGCTGATCCCACTCATTGACCCCGCCTCTCTCATCATAACCCAACTTAGTGACACCGCCCCTTTCATCATCATCCCGCCGTGAACCTCTCTCTCATCATAAACCCGCTCAGTGACCCCGCCTCTATCATGAAAAGGTGAAGATAACGAACAATGATCAATCTCATAACTCCTATAATTCTGTGGCGATCCGGGTTAGAATAGGTCCTCAGTATCCCTTGCTTGTCACAAGAGGCGACTAAATGGGGCAGTCCTTCGGATGAGACCGCAAAAACCGAGGTCCCATGTCACAGCAGGTGTGACACGATAAGATCCCTCTGCTCAAAGGCCATAAGCACCGAGCATAGGCCGAAATTTGCAGTCCTTCACCGGAAATGGTGACGTCTCCATATGAGTGAAAAATTCTCGAGAGGGACGATAAATAATATACAACCAACCAACTAAACTCCTATAAGGAATAAAAAATTAAGAGTTGGGCAAACACGGACCCATGGACATACTAGAGGTGTGACCAGGTGCCTAGGAGGGATAAGCACCGCTTCTCGGCCGGTAAACCCACCGTGTGCCCTACATGTATATCGCGTTATAACCCCGCTTAGTTGCCCCGCCTCTCATCATCCCATCCTGACCATTTTTCAAGTCATTCTCTTAAAGACCGATCACATGATCATCAGTACATTGGGGGGGGGGGGGGGGGGGGGGGGGGGGGGGGGGGGGGGGGGAGGTTGTTGGAGATTTTACGATTTTTGAAGATCCACGGGGGTAACGGATCACGAGTCAAAATATCCCTCCCTCCTCCCACATAATACGCTTTGTTAAAATTTGTCATTTTCATTGTAGTGTCCGAGAAGAATCCGTAATCATTTTAATGTTTATGTTTACAAATGGCGCCAAAACAGGGACTGGATGCAATAGGTCATGTGATTAACTCACGTGACCTGAAATGTGAATACTATGACTGTTTAGTATGATGACACATCTAGAGATGTGTAATCAAGCTGACGATCCGCCATTCTGTACGCGCTGATCATCGATATCAAGTATCAACTGCTCGGTATCCTTGGTAACGTCTAAGTCTCTGTAAAAAGATAAGACATTGACTAACAATTCAGCTAAGTTCTCGATCTAATAGGATTAAAAAAACCCTCAAAAGACGGAATAGGATAGAATATGATAAGGACAGAAAACGATAGTACAGAATAGGATAGGAAAACAGAACCGGGTATAATTGGATTAAATGACAGAATAGGATAGGAAAACAGAACCGGATATAATTGGATTAAATGACAATAGGATAGATTAGGATAGAAAGACAGAATGTAATAGGACAGAATGATAATAGGATAGAAGGAATCAATGTGTCCATGCACACACACCCCTCCCCCAATCAGCTGATTTGATGTCTTACGGCAAAATTTTACCTAATTTGTATACAATACAACTAACAAGAGCATGTTAGAAAATAAGCAATTTGAGATTTTAGTCCTTTGAATTGTAGATTTTGTGTAAAAGTCCTAACTCTTAGTCTGGCTGTATAATTCTGCGGAAAATTCATAATCCCGCCTAGGAGTCATAGGAAGTACCTCTGTGTGAAAAGGTGCGATGAGGCCTGTTTATCAGGCACCTGAGGTGTGGAGAGCTTGTATAGATATATGTACATACACCTGACTGAACGGTACACAGGCACCTAAAGTGTGGAGAGCTTTTATAGATCTTATGTACATACACCTCTTCTAGAACAAAATTACATTTATACGGAACCAATAATTTATCCAAAATATGTTATTTCCCCACCGATCACCCTCATAAGTCGTTCTAAGTCGTTTCTACTTTCTGTAAGCTTTTGTGATGGCCACTTGTGAGATACTAATATATGTAAACAAATCATGTAAACAAACAGGGGGCTACCTGCTTCGAGACCGATTCATGGGGTATAAACCAACTTTATCGAAGGAATTTTTGCGAATATCTCTTCAGTCTAATGAAGTTCTACTTAAGTCGTTCATCTAAATCTCATGCCATCCGTTTTATTTGTCGTATTCTGTCATTTATGTCATCGTGTCGGAGCTTTTACGTCCATTGACAGCTTTAAAGGAGGTCGTGATATCACTTTGTGTGTCGCTTTATCTGATTGGCTTGCACTTGCGTCATCTAAAATATACTCTAGATAAGCATTTCAGATTAATTAATTTCGATTAATTATCATCTTCAAATAATTAATTCTGTAAAGTTTCGAATCAAAGCTAGCTTTTTACCATGAAATAATCTAAGTTGATATATTTCTATTGATCATTTTCGTTTTTAAAATCATGCGCCTTTGACAAATTGAAAAAACTCTTTTGTATATTTTACGTTCATTGCTAAGAAAAAAGCCATGTTGTCGTAAGATTGAATAGCCAATCAGATAACGCGAGACACAAAGTGATGTCACGACCTCCTTCATTATGCCGTTCTTTACACACTGATTTTGACTACGGATCACTCCGTTTACCTGATCAAGACAGAGGACTCACGGTGGGTGTGACCGGTCGACAGCGGATGTTTACTCCTAACTCCACTTCTAATGTTTCCAGGGGTTCGTGTTTGCCCTTTTATCAATTTTGCATTCTGTATAGCTTTTATGAGATTAATCACTGTTAGTTTTCTCACTTGTTCATGGAGCATTTTCTAAAATATGTACTGGAAGTAAATAAAGATGTTTAACAGAATTACTTACAAGAATTAAACTTTTATATTACTTACTATGTATATCTAATTGCTGTGATAAAATTTAGAAATTCATTTCAAAATTAAGGATTATATCTCCCTCGTGCATAGCTCTGATCCTTTGACGAATTTTTGGCTCCAGTTTTAGGCACTTTAGATTTCCTTTTAGCTCTTACAAGTTTTTTGGTATTTCGGATTTCCAATATTTCGGCTTGAGCATCACTGAAGAGACATTATTTGTCGAAATGCGCATCTGGTGCATCAAAATTGTTACCGTATAAATTTTACATTACTTATCACCAGAAACACCAGTATTTATCATGCGTACGATCTCGAAATTAAAAGCGACTTTCTGACGGCTTCTCGGGCCTGTGTTTAGCCGTATATTGCTCGCGTGCGACTTTCTGACGGCTTCTCGGGCCTATGTTTAGCCGTATATTGCTCGCGTGCGACTTTCTGACGGCTTCTCGGGCCTATGTTTAGCCGTATATTGCTCGCGTGCGACTTTCTGACGGCTTCTCGGGCCTATGTTTAGCCGTATATTGCTCGCGTGCGACTTTCTGACGGCTTCTCGGGCCTATGTTTAGCCGTATATTGCTCGCGTGTGGTTTCCATTTATACTGTTAACATCTTGTTCTGTTGTCCTTACTGATGACGTCACTGTTAAGTCTGACCTGCAGTATCCGGTTTACTTAAGAAATTTCATATTGAAAACACGTGTACACGAGGGTATGAACTTAATTGAACGTTTCGTCACAATACTTTATGAAGCGCGTTTTATTTACATTCTACTTTCGTATTTACATTCTACTTTCGTATTTGGTGAAATTTCCGGCCGTTAAAATAAACGCACTATATTCATCACAATTCATACGCGCACTGCTACCAACTGCAACGCATTCATAACGAAATGTCTATTTTTACAAATCATAGAGATATCGAAGGCAAAAACATTGGAAATGTGAATATATGATTAATGTCTAGAGAAATGTTTGTATCTGTTGATTTAGTAATATCCTCGATCTAAACTTTTAAGTCTTAAAAATATCCGTCTTCAGTATAAATTAATGTCTCTTCATTAAAACGTTTTTTTGTTGTTGTTTTTTTGTCAGGACAGACATTTCAATTTTCTTTAATAATTTTGACTTGCCATAGACAGATGTAAGGTGAAGATAACGTTCGGTGATCAATCCCACAACCCCTATAAGCAATAGAAAATAAAGAGTTGGGCAAACACAGACCCCTGACCATACTAGGGGTGGGACCAGGTGCCCAGGGGGAGTAAGCATTCCCTGTCGACCGGTCACACCCGCTGTGTGCAAAGAACGGCCTAAAATCGGTTTAAAACACGTCAGACAGCATTCGACCCAATAGGTTGTATTTGGCAAAATAGATCATTATATAACGACCATAGAATTTGCGAAATGCTGACTTTCAACGAGAATGTTGAAACCCCTGTAACATCAACTTGTTTTGCCGGTAACCTGTCTTGATTTTAAAACTGATCATGCGCAGAACAAGCTCTCTCATATCGAATCAGTTGAAAGATATAAACAGCATATGCAGGTGATAATGAAATATTGCTACATAAATATGGGCAATTGACGATGGAGAAGCTGAAGTCATCCCGTTTGTAAGATGTCACTGTGATTAGGTTATGTATCTCTACTGAGCTAAGGTGACCTTATTGTATGTATTACAACGCTATCATCTAAACAAATATTACACTTTTATTCAGTAGTGACCTTGACCTTCGTTCAAAGTTCCGAACTTGAGTTTTTAATGGTAAATTGTGACCTTTAGTTTAAAAATTCAAAATTAGTGCACGTCACTGCACACGATACGCCCGTCATATGTTTATTCATTATAAACAGATAAAAAGGTGCATGAAACAAAATCATGTTAACTTTAATTGGTGCAAAGGTAAAACCAAGCTCATTCCTTGTAATGTGTCAATTGCACATAGTAAATGACTTGTCAAAACGTCTCTTGAATTGTCCGAAGAACTACAAAATATTTCAAATCATATATTCATTTTATTACACATTTAGATCATTTCTGTCACCGGCAATGGTGACGTCTCCTATGTGTGAAAAATTATCGAGAGGGACGTTAAACAAGATACAATCAATCATGGTATGTTACTTAATTTGGTCTGTAAAAAGAAATGCCAGCTGACCTCTCTTTAAAACACCCTGCCTTAGATCATTACCCCCATGGGAGAAATGGAATCTTAATTGGAAAAACAGAATTTGCCTCTAATCAAAATGTCCATCTGAACTCCTTGAAACACCATGGCTTAGAGCATTATTCTCACGAGACAATTCCTCTATCTGTTGTGTGGTGTGTAAACTTATAACAAATGAGCACTATTCTCACGTGACAATTCCTCTATCTGTTGTGTGGTGTGTAAATTCTTGATGTAATAATTATTGAATACTGAATGACTCTCCGACGTATGTAGGGATTACCTCCCTTAGTGTTTTAAAATACTTACCATTAGAAGTTTGAATGACCCGATTTTAAGCTGTAATTCAAATTTCTCTACAGATGCACAAATACTTTGTTGATTCTAGGACTCAAATCTCCACGAGTCCAAAAGACACACATCTACCCAAGTTTGATGATTCAAGACCAAATAATTGTCCAGTTACGAGTTGGAAAGGATTCCGCCATATCGTTTTACCCAAAGGTCACAGTGACCTAACATGAAAATGTGGCCACCCCCACCCCCACCCCCACCCCCACGATGTATGAGCCGAACACGAAGCGGAACAGACAAACACGATACCACAATACGCCCCGTGTTAGACAAACACGATACCGCAATACGTCTCGTGTTAGACAAACACGATACCGCAATACGTCTCGTGTTAGACAAACACGATACCGCAATACGTCTCGTGTTAGACAAACACGATACCGCGATACGTCTCGTGTTAGACAAACACGATATTACAATACGTCCCGTGTCAGACAAACACGATACCACAATACGCCCCGTGTTAGACAAACACGATACCGCAATACGTCTCGTGTTAGACAAACACGATACCGCGATACGTCTCGTGTTAGACAAACACGATACCGCAATACGTCTCGTGTTAGACAAACACGATACCGCAATACGTCCCGTGTCAGACAAACACGATATTACAATACGTCCCGTGTCAGACAAACACGATATTACAATACGCCCCGTGTTAGACGGGCGTAGAAATCCCTTGGGACCATCGACTAAGTACTTTGCTTCTTATCAATACTATGAAGTCGGCTTGAATGTTTGAAGTCCAGAACACAAGAAGTTTTTAAAAGAAAAAACCTCCACGTTTAGTATTCGATTTTTAAACAAGAGGCCCATGGGCCACATCGTTCACCTGAGTCACCTTGGCCCATATCTGAAGACTTTCCATATATATTTGCATGTAAAACCTTGGTCCCTATTATGGCCCAAACTACCCTTTGCAAACTTGAATCTACACTATGTCAGAAAGCTTTCATGTAAATGTCAACTTCTTTGGCCCAATGGTTCTTTTAAAGCTTTTTCCTATATTTGTGTGTAAAACTTTGACCCCCCCCCCCCCCCCACTTGTGGCCTCATCCTACCCCCCGGGGGCCATGATTTGAACAAACTTGAATCTGCACTATGTCAGAAAGTTTTCTTGAAAATATCAGCTTTTCTGACTCAGTGATAATTGAGAAAAAGATTTTAACTATATATTTGTATGTAAAACTTTGATCCCCCTTGTGGCCCCATCCTACCCCCGGAGCCCATGATTTGAAGAAACTTGAATCTGCACTATGTCAGAAAGTTTTCATGTAAAAATCAGCTTTTCTGGCTTAGTGGTTCTTGAGAAGAAGATTTTAACAGTTTTTCCCTATATATTTGTGTGTAAAACTTTGATCCCCCCCTTGGGGCCCCATCTTATCCCCGGGGGCCATGGTTTGAACAAACTTGAATCTGCACTATGTCAGGAAGCTTTCATGTAAAAATCAGCTTTTCTGGCTTAGTGGTTCTTGAGAAGAAGATTTTTAAAGTTTTTCCCTATATATTTGTGTGTAAAACTTTGATCCACCCCTTGGGGCCCCATCTTATCCCCGGGGGCCATGGTTTGAACAAACTTGAATCTGCACTATTTCAGGAAGCTTTCGTGTAAATCTCAGCTTTTCTGGCTTAGTGGTTCTTGAGAAGAAGATTTTTAAAGATTTTTCCTATATATTTGTATGTAAAACTTTGATCCCCTATTGTGGCCCCATCCAACCCCCGGGGCCCATGATTTGAACAAACTTGAATCTGCATTATGTCAGGAAGCTTTCATGTAAATCTCAGCTTTTCTGGCTTAGTGGTTCTTGAAAGGAAGATTTTTAAAGTTTTTCCCTATATATTTGTGTGTAAAACTTTGATCCACCCCTTGGGGCCCCATCTTATCCCCGGGGGCCATGATTTGAACAAACTTGAATCTGCACTATGTCAGAAAGTTTTCATGTAAAAATCAGCTTTTCTGGCTTAGTGGTTCTTGAGAAGAAGATTTTTAAAGATTTTTCCTATATATTTGTATGTAAAACTTTGATCCCCTATTGTGGCCCCATCCAACCCCAGGGGCCCATGATTTGAACAAACTTGAATCTGCATTATGTCAGGAAGCTTTTATGTAAATCTCAGCTTTTTTGGCTTAGTGGTTTTTGAGAAGATTTTTAAAGTTTTTCCCTATATATTTGTGTGCAAAACTTTGATCCCCCCTTGGGGACCCATCCTATCCCCGGGGGCCATGATTTGAACAAACTTGAATCTGCACTATGTCAGGAAGTTTTCATGTAAAAATCAGCTTTTCTGACTTAGTGGTTCTTGAGAAGATTTTTCCTATATATTTGTATGTAAAACTTTGATCCCCTATTGTGGCCCATCCAACCCCCGGGGCCCATGATTTGAACAAACTTGAATCTGCATTATGTCAGGAAGCTTTTATGTAAATCTCAGCTTTTCTGGCTTAGTGGTTCTTGAGAAGAAGATTTTTAAAGATTTTCCCTATATATTTGTATGTAAAACTTTGATCCCCCCTTGGGGCCCCATCTTATCCCCGGGGGCCATGATTTGAACAAACTTGAATCTGCACTATGTCAGAAAGTTTTCATGTAAAAATCAGCTTTTCTGGCTTAGTGGTTCTTGAGAAGATTTTTCCTATATATTTGTATGTAAAACTTTGATCCCCTATTGTGGCCCCATCCAACCCCAGGGGCCCATGATTTGAAGAAACTTGAATCTGCATTATGTCAGGAAGCTTTCATGTAAATCTCAGCTTTTTTGGCATAGTGGTTTTTGAGAAGATTTTTAAAGTTTTTCCCTATATATTTGTGTGCAAAACTTTGATCCCCCCTTGGGGACCCATCCTATCCCCGGGGGCCATGATTTGAACAAACTTGAATCTGCACTATGTCAGGAAGTTTTCATGTAAAAATCAGCTTTTCTGGCTTAGTGGTTCTTGAGAAGATTTTTCCTATATATTTGTATGTAAAACTTTGATCCCCTATTGTGGCCCCATCCAACCCCAGGGGCCCATGATTTGAACAAACTTGAATCTGCATTATGTCAGGAAGCTTTCATGTAAATCTCAGCTTTTTTGGCATAGTGGTTTTTGAGAAGATTTTTAAAGTTTTTCCCTATATATTTGTGTGCAAAACTTTGATCCCCCCTTGGGGACCCATCCTATCCCCGGGGGCCATGATTTGAACAAACTTGAATCTGCACTATGTCAGGAAGTTTTCATGTAAAAATCAGCTTTTCTGGCTTAGTGGTTCTTGAGAAGAAGATTTTTAAAGTTTTTCCCTATATATTTGTGTGTAAAACTTTGATCCACCCCTTGGGGCCCCATCTTATCCCCGGGGGCCATGATTTGAACAAACTTGAATCTGCACTATGTCAGAAAGTTTTCATGTAAAAATCAGCTTTTCTGGCTTAGTGGTTCTTGAGAAGATTTTTCCTTTTTATTTGTATGTAAAACTTTGATCCCCTATTGTGGCCCCATCCAACCCCAGGGGCCCATGATTTGAACAAACTTGAATCTGCATTATGTCAGGAAGCTTTTATGTAAATCTCAACTTTTTTGGCTTAGTGGTTTTTGAGAAGATTTTTAAAGTTTTTCCCTATATATTTGTGTGCAAAACTTTGATCCCCCCTTGGGGACCCATCCTATCCCCGGGGGCCATGATTTGAACAAACTTGAATCTGCACTATGTCAGGAAGTTTTCATGTAAAAATCAGCTTTTCTGACTTAGTGGTTCTTGAGAAGATTTTTCCTATATATTTGTATGTAAAACTTTGATCCCCTATTGTGGCCCCATCTTATCCCCGGGGGCCATGATTTGAACAAACTTGAATCTGCACTATGTCAGAAAGTTTTCATGTAAAAATCAGCTTTTCTGGCTTAGTGGTTCTTGAGAAGATTTTTCCTATATATTTGTATGTAAAACTTTGATCCCCTATTGTGGCCCCATCCAACCCCAGGGGCCCATGATTTGAAGAAACTTGAATCTGCATTATGTCAGGAAGCTTTCATGTAAATCTCAGCTTTTTTGGCATAGTGGTTTTTGAGAAGATTTTTAAAGTTTTTCCCTATATATTTGTGTGCAAAACTTTGATCCCCCCTTGGGGACCAATCCTATCCCCGGGGGCCATGATTTGAACAAACTTGAATCTGCACTATGTCAGGAAGTTTTCATGTAAAAATCAGCTTTTCTGACTTAGTGGTTCTTGAGAAGAAGATTTTTCCTATATATTTGTATGTAAAACTTTGATCCCCTATTGTGGCCCCATCCAACCCCCGGGGCCCATGATTTGAACAAACTTGAATCTGCATTATGTCAGGAAGCTTTCATGTAAATCTCAGCTTTTCTGGCTTAGTGGTTCTTGAAAGGAAGATTTTTAAAGTTTTTCCCTATATATTTGTGTGTAAAACTTTGATCCACCCCTTGGGGCCCCATCTTATCCCCGGGGGCCATGATTTGAACAAACTTGAATCTGCACTATGTCAGAAAGTTTTCATGTAAAAATCAGCTTTTCTGGCTTAGTGGTTCTTGAGAAGAAGATTTTTAAAGATTTTTCCTATATATTTGTATGTAAAACTTTGATCCCCTATTGTGGCCCCATCCCACCCCAGGGGCCCATGATTTGAACAAACTTGAACCTGCATTACGTCAGGAAGCTTTCATGTAAATCTCAGCTTTTCTGGCTTAGTGGTTCTTGAGAAGAAGATTTTTAAAGTTTTTCCCTATATATTTGTATGTAAAACTTTGATCCCCCCTTGTGGCCCCATCCTACCACCGGGGGCCATGATTTGAACAAACTTGAATCTGCAATATGTCAGGAAGCTTTCAGGTAAATTTCAGCTCTTCTGGCCCAGTGGTTCTTGAGAAGAAGATTTTTAAATGACCCCACCCTATTTTTGCATTTTTGTGATTATCTCCCCTTTGAAAGGGACATGGCCCTTCATTTGAACAAACGTGAAAGCCCTTCACCCAAGGATGCTTTTGGCCAAGTTAGGTTGAAATTGGCCCAGTGGTTCTGGAGAAGAATTCGAAAATGTGAAAAGTTTACAGACAGACGGACGCCGGACAAAATGTGATCAGAATAGCTCACTTGAACCTTCGGTTCAGGTGAGCTAAAAAAACCTGTCCTACCTTCAAATCACGTGACCCTCGGGCTATATGGATCTTCTGCTTTCTGCTCATATTGCTTGTTTTAAACGTCCAGGAGTAAATTTTTAAATAACACCTTTTCATAATACGAGCCACGAAGTCTCGTCCTAGGACCAAACCTCACGTGCCATCAACCCTGCACTGTAGGAAGGTTAGGCTTCGTTCCTTTTCATTACTATCCACTCAGTTTGGTATCATATATTCTCTAATTCAATATATCTAATTTTTCATTTCTTTAAAAACAAAATTTGACCTTGATTTTGATTCTCTATGTAACACTTCCTACAATCGGACCAAGTCTAGCAATCTCCAACTTTCTTTTTAAAAAATGAAGAAAATTAAAATCCATGTCAGTGGTACTTTTTCATACAAACACTTCGTATACAGGTCTCACTGTGGGAGGAGTTACACGGACAACTCACGAGTATACAGGCCTCACTGTGGGAGGAGTTACACGGACAGCTCACGAGGTCTCACTGTGGGAGGAGTTACACGGAAAAATCACGAGGTCTCACTGTGGGAGGAGTTACACGGACAACTCACGAGTATACAGGCCTCACTGTGGGAGGAGTTACACGGACAGCTCACGAGGTCTCACTGTGGGAGGAGTTACACGGAAAAATCACGAGGTCTCACTGTGGGAGGAGTTACACGGACAACTCACGAGTATACAGGTCTCACTGTGGGAGGAGTTACACGGACAAATCACGAGGTCTCACTGTGGGAGGAGTTACACGGACAAATCACGAACCCTCCACACGATCCTGAATAGCCTGATGTTCTATTCTTAGTTGATTGATCGATTGATTGATCGCCATCAATTATTGCTAATCTTGTATTCAAAACAAGTCCTGGTATTAAAGTACGATTTTTATCAATATGTTAAATAAATACGAGAATAGTGTTCTATATATTTACAGAATGCCGCATCGTGGAATCCAAACATGCGCACTAACGCAAAAAAAGCAACAATGTGGTATCGTTTGCACTGGATGTCGCTACTAATTAACGTAAAGAAAGGGCGCTACTAATTAACGTAAAGAAAGGGCGCTACTAATAAACGTTAAGAAAGATTGACGGATGAGATAAAGGGCTTTTAGACATTTGTAACTGGGAATGCAGATTAGATAATTAACAGGGAACGAAAGACCCGTTTTACATACACAGCGATGAATGACCCAATTTTCTATACAAACGGACGGACGACCTATCTTACAAACACAGAGGCGAACGGCCCATGTTACCTACACAGGGACAAATTACCCAAATCGTACATATACAGGAATTAATTACCCATTTTACTTACACAGTGATGAATGACCCAGATCGTACATAAACAGGGACAAATGACCCAAATTGTACATATACAGGAACTAATTACCCATTTTACTTACACAGTGATGAATAACCCAAATCGTACACAAACAGGGACACATGACCCAAATCTTACATAAACAGGGACACATGACCCAAATCGTACAAACGACCCATTTTACATTTACAGGAATGAATGACCCAAATCTTATATTTACAGGAATGAATGACCCAAATCTTAAATAAACAGGGACAAATGACCCAAATCGTACAAACACAGGTACAAATGACCCATTTTAAAGACACAGAGAAGAGTGACCCATCTTACAAACAAAGGGAAGAATGACCCAGTCTTCCAGAGAGACAGACCACGTGATGCTACGTAGAGAGACGGACCACATGGTGTTATGTATTAGGACACATCTCCTCGCTGCATTTTACAACTTCCTTTAGTTGTGTCAATAAGAAAAAAGTCTCCTCGACATCTCTTCTAAATTTACTTCCACTTTGATTTTAACGTTTTAATGTAATGGCAAAAGCAAGGAATATATAAACGGCAGTGATACATGGTCTACAGTTATACCAGCATTCAATGAAAGTTTACACTTTACGCAACATTCAATGAAAGTTTACACTTTACGCAACATTCAATGAAAGTTTACACTTAACGCAACATTCAATTATACTTTACATTTAACGCAACATTCAATTATACTTTACACAAGCATATCTTTTATTCTGTTTCTTGAGTACTAAAGTTTGTAACTTCACTTCTCACAGAAAATAAACTAAAATAATAATATAATAATAATAAAACTGTTCATTATTTCTACATATTTTCTCCATTACAGTTTAGAGCAATACACACATACACATGAATTATACTATCACATAAAGCAAAGATAAAAAAAAACATTCTTCTGAAAAGATAGAAACAAAATGCTGGAATGAGGAATTAGACATACATATCTATATATATCATAAGGTCTCCGTAATGAGGAAGTTCACATACATATTTATATACAAAGTCTCCGTAATGAAGAATTTGACATACATATTCATTATAAAGTCTTCATGAGGAATTTCACATACATATTCATAATAAAGTCTTCATAATGAGGAATTTAACATAATATTCATTATAAAGTCTTCATAATGAGGAATTTGAGATACATATTCATAGATATAATGAGGTCTCCACCGAGACAGCATACACATTTAATGCAGATATCAATGCAGCAATAACAGGACCATAAAAAGGTGAAGATAACACACAGTCATCAATCTCATAACTCCAATAAAGAATAAAAAAAGAGTCATTCATGCTGATAAAAGATAATAATATACAAAGTGATTCTCTATTCACCTGTAATAATAAAAAGTGTGGCCTAACTCTATGATATTCTCCTTAAACATATTTAAATAGAAGATTTGAAAGCAAGCACTGTGGTATTTACAGATAGGCATTTTCACTCTGTCACCTCTGCAGATAAATTTTCTCGCCAGAGTAATGTCTGCACTACGGAGATGTTTTAAGTGTACAGTATTTTGCTAGCATGGGAAGACGGCAACAGGAAATACTATCGGAAACTTCTTTATTTTCAAGATGAAAACACCCACATTTTCATGAGGATCTGGATATTTATTTTCCTTCCAGTTTATGAATGGAATATAACCGTTGAATATTCGTTTTATCATACATTATATGTTGGTATTTCACCAAACAGAAAAACACCCCAGATTATTTAACACGAGGCTTGACCCCAATAACCAACACTGTCAATTGAAAACACGAAAGATGCGAAACAGGGTCTATTTAAAAAAAAAGAGGGGGTCCTCTTTTTTTGTTCAAATTACAGTGTATACCCCCCAAGAGGAATATTTTTAATCTCTAATGATCAATAGAGCTTCCGATACTATTTCGTTTAGAGCAAAAAATTTCTTGATAGTGTAAGGTTTGAACTTTGAAATGAATGATTGTAGTGTTAAGGTTCGTGGTAAATAACTCTTCCTATCCTTCTCTCTCTCTCTCTCTCTCTCTCTCTCTCTCTCTCTCTCTCTTTCCACTGGAGATAGTCCTGCTATTTTTAATTGACATCGATCGCCAGGTATCATACCACGCGTTGACTGTCGCGCATGGGAGATAAATAATTTGCAGATTGCGTAACATAATAGAACGAGTGTCAGAAACAAGTGCGGCTCTGCAATTACAAAGAAAATCAAACGGGCCCCTTGTTTCTCATGACGTTATTTTATTACACACTTCACATCAAAGCAGATTTTTAAAAAATAATAAAAACGGCAACAAAATAAGTACACACGTG
The DNA here is from genome assembly GCF_947568905.1 of Ostrea edulis. NCBI lineage: Eukaryota > Metazoa > Mollusca > Bivalvia > Ostreida > Ostreidae > Ostrea > Ostrea edulis. The sequence continues at coordinate 1,674,259 of NC_079173.1, read as the reverse complement.
CAAAGAAAATAAAAATAAATGTTATCAAGGGTAGTCATCTATTAATATTAATCATTAACAATGATGTGCGCGGAAATCTTGATTAGTGATATTACTCATACCCAATATCACAAACTCAATATCACAAAAATTACTCCAATTAATATAAAGCTTTTGTTTATAGAATACAAATAAATGCGAGTTATGGGATTCACTTAATTGACTGTATGAATAACTCGGACGAAATTGTTCGAATGAACACGATTTCACTATATCTTAACAAGTGCATGTTACATAGGCTTTCCTAAACTGATTAATGCAGCGGTCTATGCACGTTTAGTAACACACTGAACCACTAAAAATAAGAAATAATATTTTCGTTGCCATGCAGAACACGTCACAGTTTACAAAAGCTATATATATATATATATATATATGAAGAGGTCCATATATCTGATTATACAACCTTATACATTAATCGCACATTCTAAGGTCTTTCCAGCAACCGGAAAAACAACTTTGGTGACCGCCATGAAAAATTACTTATTGTCTTTTTTTTAAAAACTAAATATTTGCCACAAATTAAGAGATCTCCCCAAAGTAAGTCACTTATCATTATTAGTGAGCTACCACAATGCAAGTCACTTATTATTATTAGTGAGCTACCACAATGGCATTCTCTCACCAGAGTAAGTCACTTATTATTATTAGTGAGCTACCACAATGGCATTCTCTCACCAGAGGTCGCGTTGCGTAAGCTTCACTTACAGTAAAGTGCGAGTGGCGTATGGAACTCTGGGTAGACAATGACACAGTGGTTGGGAACGTGATTTTGTACAAATTCCGTACTTCCGGTGAACGTAATCTTTCCCGCGCTTGCCGGAAAGACCCGAAAAGTTGCGATTGCCTTAAACATACATGTTTAACCCCCGTTACGTCAATAGAGGCTTGCTACAAAACATTCAAACCATAATCAAAGCTTATAAAATGTCGGAATAATATACATACACTGTGTCATAATATTGCATTCGCTTCCGGACCTGTAGGTATATCTTCATGTAGATTTTTAAACCACAGATATTTCTAAAGATTTAAAGGAAAAAGAAACCTTTGATATATTTTTTGTGCAGACAAGCATAATCCTTTTCTAAACGTGTTTAAATTTTACACCCAAACAACTATGCTATTCCACACAAATATATAATTTTTTTTTTGGTTGGAATTTTCAAATTTCCCGCCACAAAAGGATAAATTTTCACTCTGGATTACCCGGATTACAATCCTTAATAAGTAGTCGGTGGAAAAACATGGTAAAATTATAAAAATAAAAAAGGTCCTTTATAATTCTCTAAAACCTACCTACCGAATCATAAATTTCTAATAACCAGGTTTCCTTTCCCTTTGACATACTTAACCGGATGAAAATAGAGGTAATAAGAAATTTTGTGTACATTTCTATGTGTACAGACAAAATACTGCCCTATAAACATGATGAAATAAGGAACATTAGCCTGTAAAATATGACAAATGAAGAATATTTGGGTTAAAAAAAGCTTTGTGATAGAACAATTATTTTTCACTATTTGTGTATATATCTATCATACACTGTCTTATTTTTTTTCCGACAGAAAGATCCGTGATTTAACACCACTAATCTTGTTAGAGAATGTTATAGGCGTGATTTAGTATAACATTTAAGCCACATAATTTAAACTCATTCATGCAATAATTGATCAATCACAACCGATAAGCCAAGAAAGAAAGTAGCTACGTGAGGAATAAAGGTCCATCTGACCTGGATTCCTGTCCGGATTCCTCCGCGTCGTGTGCTGCTGCCGTGTCTGTGATACAACCATGTAATAAGTATTACTGAAACAATCTCAGATATAACAAATAAATAAAACGTTACAGTGAACCCTGTCTAATCCGACACCTGTCTAATCCGACACCTGTCTAGTCCGACACCTCTCTTATGCGTTTTGTTGTCTGAATTCCCAACCCGAAATTGCATTTTCAATCATCTTTTTCCTGTTTTCTTTATACAGTAAAACATGCTTACAGCGAAGTCCTAAGGATGAAGAAATCTGATTTGTTATAAACATCATTTGCTATAACTAATAAGTTCATAATATGTTTTAAAACTACAGGGGATGAAAATCAGTTCACTGTGTGAATTCATGATATGCGGGGACAGTGTAACCAAGTTTACTGTGAGATCTGACGGCTCTCAGTCGGATTAGACAGGTTTCACTGTATATAAACAAAATTAAAGCTTTTTTAAATACAACACTTATAATAGAAGCTCGTTAGACAACAACAAAAAACGTCGATACGGTAGATAAATAATTCATTAAACAAAGGGGCCTCCGTTCACATAATTATATTCCCCACTACAGATTACGATATGACATACATCACACTGTTGTCTGACTACATGTGATTGAAATATTTGATGTTCAAAACTAAAGGGCTTTCGTATTTAAATACAGTCAAACTTAGTTATCTCAAAATCAATGGTACTGAGAAAAAACTTTCGAGATATCTGAGGGTTTGAGATATTGAGGTTGAATTACATAAAGAAAATGTAGCTGGGACTTCCGATTCACTTTGACATATCCATGAAATTCGAGATACTGATGTTCGAGATATTGATGTTCGACTGTACATGAATTCTTATACCAGAGGTTAGGCTTTTTAATTCGATGTCAACAATTCCTGCCTGATAGATTTCTGCCTTTTTCATTGACTGTTTCATCGCAAAAATATTGTCCCCCTCCCCAAAAATGTCTCGTCAAAATATAAAACTGAGAGGTCAAATACTTTTTTGAATATACGGTCACCATGACAATGATACAGAGGCAAAGACAACAGCGTTGGTGATTTTGGTAGAAGTGATTAATTATCCTGTGTAAACAGAACATTGTGCTGACATTCAGAAAACAATTCACAATAAAACACGCTTATAGCAAAGTGCTGGGGATGAAGAATTTTGATTCATAATACATGTTTTAAAACTTTCACAGAATGAAAATCAGTTCACTGTGAATTCTCATCATTAGCATGTTTGCTGTTACCACGTTTCCCTCCATGCACCCTAGTAAAGATAGCAAGCTCTGAAAAAGTCTATACTAAATGTGCTCTGAAAAACTCCATACTAAATGTGCAAGTCAGACAAAGACATCACAATGCACAGCGTTCCTTAGCAACGTACTTGACATATGACCTTTTGACCCTGAAATAAATGGGTGTCTTCCTCTCCCACCTAACATCTAATGTAGAAATTACATAAAACAGAAAGCTCTCCTGGAATGGCTAATACAGACTCCACAACACAGTTCTATAGACCCACATTTGTAGATGAGGTTATTCTGCAACTTTTGTTGCTATGGCAACTGATACAGTTGATCTTGTAACTGCCACTGGCATTTTCATTATCTTCAAAACTCTCACAACACACCCCTCTGTATCTATACCTTACAATCTGTACACAACCATATGCATATTAAAAAAATTACAGGGTTTAAAATCCAGCCCTATCTTTATCAATCTATTTCAGGAATTGTCTGTTTTCCTTGATTTATCTACTACAGCATAATCAGGGATACTATCCCCCTCGGATTTTGTTGATTCGGATAAAAGTGGCTCTTTCTGCGAGCTTTTCCTAGATTTATCAATTTTAGCATAATCGGGAATGTCTCCTTCAGCAGGTTCCTCTGGTTTCGGACTAGCAGGTTCGTCTTCTTTAGAAAGCAAACCCGTTTCTTCATCATCTTCTATGTCATCATAGTCCCCGCCTGTCGGTTTAACTGACGCTTTTACAACTGGCTCAGCATCCTCCTCCACATCAGCATAGTCCCCACCAGTCGGTTTAACATTAGGGGGTTCCACCACTGGTCCGGATTCTACATCACGACCTGCCTTAAGATTTAAATCTGCCATTAGCTCATCTAACCCACCCCAATCTGGTTCACCTTTAGTAAGTTCTAATTTCAGGTCCTCCAAATCGTCTGCCTCCGGCTTCTTCTCTTCTGGGGAGTCGGTCGTTTCCGCTGGTGTTGTTTCTGCTGGCGTTTTTTCCGCTGTGAATGAGGACATTACTGGGCTTCCTTCGTTTTCATACACCACTTGTCCAATTGGTGTCTGCGGTTCGACCAGATTGTCAAAGTCCTCCTTGTCGTCCGATTTGTCCTTCCCTGCTTTCCTCTCTGCTACCCGGACTTTATATTTTCTTATGAAAAATCCTCTCTGCAATGACATGCAATCCTCATTTACAAAAAATCTAATCACACTAACAAAAAATATTCATATAATGACCTATCCCAATTCACCACACCCTAAGTGACTTTATGTAATGATACCTTTCACACATCCAGTGTAAGTTGACAGGGCCAAAGTTGTACACGCATTATTTCATCAGACATTGTCCGACTACTCCAAGGGTCAACATAATGACTTATATACTTACTACAGTCAACTCTCTACCAACTGCCACCTTCTGTTCTTTTGAATTTATGGCAGAATAACGAACTTAGTGATGAATTGAATTCCATATATCAAGTATTTTTCTTGTTTATCTAACACAGTATTGAGATCCTTCTGCCCAGGTGTACGCTGGAGATTGATAATGACCATGCACCTGGGGCGGTTTATTGAGATAATCAACACTTTAAAATAGACATCAACAAGAGGTACTGTGAGCAATGCTCACTAAGAATACCCCCCGCTTACCCCAATCTCCCAAAGGGTGTTGGTAATAGGTATAAATTACCTCTTTTCTGAGTGTAAAAAACAAATGGTATGACAAACCGAACCATATTGTTACTTCGATGACCTTTTGACCCCAAAATCGATAGGGAACATCTTCATCCCATGGGTAGTCCATATGTATGATATGGTGACAGTAGGTGGAAAGGATAACGCTTTAGAGCCCGGAAACCATATTGCTACTTCGATGTCCAGTGTGCTTGACCTTTGACCCCAAAATCGATAGGGAACATCTTCATCCCATGGGTAGTCCATGTATATGATATGGTGATGGTAGGTGGAAAGGATAATGCTTTAGAGCTTGGAAACCATTGCGTCTACAGACGGACGGACGGACAGACAGACGGACAACCCGATTCCAGTATACCCCCCCCACAACTTATTGCGGGGGGTATAAAAACATTGTGGCAAATGGTGATAACAAATTTGGCGTTTTAACAAGAATTTCAAGTGATAGGAAAAACGTTCGTAGAAAAATGCGACATTGCAAAGAAAATGATGATGAACACAGTGGAGATGATTGGAAAATTTACTGCTACGTGTTACGTATAATTTACTGCTACGTGTTACGTATAATTTACTGCTACATGTTATGTATAATTTACTGCTGTATGTTATGTATAATTTACTGCTATATGCTATGTATAATTTACTGCTACGTGTTATGTATAATTTACTGCTATATGCTATGTATAATTTACTGCTATATGTTACGTATAATTTACTGTATAATTTACTGCTACGTGTTACGTATAATTTACTGCTATATGCTATGTATAATTTACTGTATAATTTACTGCTACGTGTTACGTATAATTTACTGCTATATGCTATGTATAATTTACTGCTATATGCTATGTATAATTTACTGCTACGTGTTATGTATAATTTACTGCTATATGCTATGTATAATTTACTGCTGTATGTTACGTATAATTTACTGCTGTATGTTACGTATAATTTACTGCTGTATGTTACGTACAATTTACTGCTGTATGTTACGTATAATTTACTGCTGTATGTTACGTATAATTTACTGCTGTATGTTACGTATAATTTACTGCTGTATGTTACGTATAATTTACTGCTGTATGTTACGTATAATTTACTGCTGTATGTTACGTACAATTTACTGCTGTATGTTACGTATAATTTACTGCTATATGTTACGTATAATTTACTGCTGTATGTTACGTATAATTTACTGCTATATGTTACGTATAATTTACTGTTATATGTTACGTATAATTTACTGCTGTATGTTACGTATAATTTACTGCTATGTGTTACGTATAATTTACTGCTATATGCTACGTATAATTTACTGTTATATGTTATGTATAATTTACTGCTATATGTTATGTATAATTTACTGCTACATGTTATGTATAATTTACTGCTATATGTTACGTATAATTTACTGTATAATTTACTGCTATATGTTATGTATAATTTACTGCTATATGTTACGTATAATTTACTGTATAATTTACTGCTATATGTTACGTATAATTTACTGCTACGTGTTACGTATAATTTACTGCTGTATGTTATGTATAATTTACTGCTATATGCTATGTATAATTTACTGCTACGTGTTATGTATAATTTACTGCTATATGCTATGTATAATTTACTGCTATATGTTACGTATAATTTACTGTATAATTTACTGCTACGTGTTACGTATAATTTACTGCTATATGCTATGTATAATTTACTGTATAATTTACTGCTACGTGTTACGTATAATTTACTGCTACATGCTACGTATAATTTACTGCTACATGCTACGTATAATTTACTGCTACGTGTTATGTATAATTTACTGCTATATGCTATGTATAATTTACTGCTATATGTTACGTATAATTTACTGCTGTATGTTACGTACAATTTACTGCTGTATGTTACGTATAATTTACTGCTGTATGTTACGTATAATTTACTGCTGTATGTTACGTATAATTTACTGCTGTATGTTACGTATAATTTACTGCTGTATGTTACGTATAATTTACTGCTGTATGTTACGTACAATTTACTGCTATATGTTACGTATAATTTACTGCTGTATGTTACGTATAATTTACTGCTGTATGTTACGTATAATTTACTGTTATATGTTACGTATAATTTACTGCTGTATGTTACGTATAATTTACTGCTATGTGTTACGTATAATTTACTGCTATATGCTATGTACAATTTACTGCTATATGTTATGTATAATTTACTGCTATATGTTATGTATAATTTACTGTATAATTTACTGTATAATTTACTGCTACGTGTTACGTATAATTTACTGCTATATGCTATGTATAATTTACTGCTATATGCTATGTATAATTTACTGCTATATGTTATGTATAATTTACTGCTATATGTTATGTATAATTTACTGTATAATTTACTGTATAATTTACTGCTACGTGTTACGTATAATTTACTGCTATATGCTATGTATAATTTACTGCTATATGTTACGTATAATTTACTGCTATATGTTACGTATAATTTACTGCTATATGTTACGTATAATTTACTGTTATATGTTACGTATAATTTACTGTTATATGTTACGTATAATTTACTGCTATATGTTACGTATAATTTACTGCTATATGTTACGTATAATTTACTGTTATATGTTACGTATAATTTACTGTTATATGTTACGTATAATTTACTGCTATATGTTACGTATAATTTACTGTATAATTTACTGCTATATGTTACGTATAATTTACTGCTATATGTTACGTATAATTTACTGTATAATTTACTGCTATATGTTACGTATAATTTACTGCTATATGTTATGTATAATTTATTGCTATATGTTACGTATAATTTACTGTATAATTTACTGCTATATGTTACGTATAATTTACTGCTATATGTTACGTATAATTTACTGTATAATTTACTGCTATATGTTACGTATAATTTACTGTATAATTTACTGCTATATGTTACGTATAATTTACTGCTATATGTTATGTATAATTTACTGCTATATACTATGTATAATTTACTGCTATATGCTATGTATAATTTACTGCTATATGCTATGTATAATTTACTGTTATATGCTATGTATAATTTACTGCTATATGTTATACTGTTATATGCTATGTATAATTTACTGCTATATGCTATGTATAATTTACTGCTATATGTTACGTATAATTTACTGCTATATGCTATGTATAATTTACTGTTATATGCTATGTATAATTTACTGCTATATGTTATACTGTTATATGCTATGTATAATTTACTGCTATATGCTATGTATAATTTACTGCTATATGTTACGTATAATTTACTGTATAATTTACTGCTATATGTTACGTATAATTTACTGTATAATTTACTGCTATATGTTACGTATAATTTACTGTATAATTTACTGCTATATGTTATGTATAATTTACTGTTATATGCTATGTATAATTTACTGCTACATGCTATGTATAATTTACTGCTATATGTTATGTATAATTTACTGCTATATACTAACTATTGATTGGAGAGTTGACTGTATAATTTACTGCTATATGTTACGTATAATTTACTGCTATATGTTACGTATAATTTACTGTATAATTTACTGCTATATGTTACGTATAATTTACTGTATAATTTACTGCTATATGTTACGTATAATTTACTGTATAATTTACTGCTATATGTTATGTATAATTTACTGCTATATGTTATGTATAATTTACTGTTATATGTTATGTAAAATTTACTGCTATATGTTACGTATAATTTACTGCTATATGTTACGTATAATTTACTGCTATATGTTATGTATAATTTACTGCTACGTGTTACGTATAATTTACTGCTACATGTTATGTATAATTTACTGCTGTATGTTATGTATAATTTACTGCTATATGCTATGTATAATTTACTGCTACGTGTTACGTATAATTTACTGCTACATGTTATGTATAATTTACTGCTGTATGTTATGTATAATTTACTGCTATATGCTATGTATAATTTACTGCTACGTGTTATGTATAATTTACTGCTATATGCTATGTATAATTTACTGCTATATGTTACGTATAATTTACTGTATAATTTACTGCTACGTGTTACGTATAATTTACTGCTATATGCTATGTATAATTTACTGTATAATTTACTGCTACGTGTTACGTATAATTTACTGCTATATGCTATGTATAATTTACTGCTATATGCTATGTATAATTTACTGCTACGTGTTATGTATAATTTACTGCTATATGCTATGTATAATTTACTGCTGTATGTTACGTATAATTTACTGCTGTATGTTACGTATAATTTACTGCTGTATGTTACGTACAATTTACTGCTGTATGTTACGTATAATTTACTGCTGTATGTTACGTATAATTTACTGCTGTATGTTACGTATAATTTACTGCTGTATGTTACGTATAATTTACTGCTGTATGTTACGTATAATTTACTGCTGTATGTTACGTACAATTTACTGCTGTATGTTACGTATAATTTACTGCTATATGTTACGTATAATTTACTGCTGTATGTTACGTATAATTTACTGCTATATGTTACGTATAATTTACTGTTATATGTTACGTATAATTTACTGCTGTATGTTACGTATAATTTACTGCTATGTGTTACGTATAATTTACTGCTATATGCTACGTATAATTTACTGTTATATGTTATGTATAATTTACTGCTATATGTTATGTATAATTTACTGCTACATGTTATGTATAATTTACTGCTATATGTTACGTATAATTTACTGTATAATTTACTGCTATATGTTATGTATAATTTACTGCTATATGTTACGTATAATTTACTGTATAATTTACTGCTATATGTTACGTATAATTTACTGCTACGTGTTACGTATAATTTACTGCTGTATGTTATGTATAATTTACTGCTATATGCTATGTATAATTTACTGCTACGTGTTATGTATAATTTACTGCTATATGCTATGTATAATTTACTGCTATATGTTACGTATAATTTACTGTATAATTTACTGCTACGTGTTACGTATAATTTACTGCTATATGCTATGTATAATTTACTGTATAATTTACTGCTACGTGTTACGTATAATTTACTGCTACATGCTACGTATAATTTACTGCTACATGCTACGTATAATTTACTGCTACGTGTTATGTATAATTTACTGCTATATGCTATGTATAATTTACTGCTATATGTTACGTATAATTTACTGCTGTATGTTACGTACAATTTACTGCTGTATGTTACGTATAATTTACTGCTGTATGTTACGTATAATTTACTGCTGTATGTTACGTATAATTTACTGCTGTATGTTACGTATAATTTACTGCTGTATGTTACGTATAATTTACTGCTGTATGTTACGTACAATTTACTGCTATATGTTACGTATAATTTACTGCTGTATGTTACGTATAATTTACTGCTGTATGTTACGTATAATTTACTGTTATATGTTACGTATAATTTACTGCTGTATGTTACGTATAATTTACTGCTATGTGTTACGTATAATTTACTGCTATATGCTATGTACAATTTACTGCTATATGTTATGTATAATTTACTGCTATATGTTATGTATAATTTACTGTATAATTTACTGTATAATTTACTGCTACGTGTTACGTATAATTTACTGCTATATGCTATGTATAATTTACTGCTATATGCTATGTATAATTTACTGCTATATGTTATGTATAATTTACTGCTATATGTTATGTATAATTTACTGTATAATTTACTGTATAATTTACTGCTACGTGTTACGTATAATTTACTGCTATATGCTATGTATAATTTACTGCTATATGTTACGTATAATTTACTGCTATATGTTACGTATAATTTACTGCTATATGTTACGTATAATTTACTGTTATATGTTACGTATAATTTACTGTTATATGTTACGTATAATTTACTGCTATATGTTACGTATAATTTACTGCTATATGTTACGTATAATTTACTGTTATATGTTACGTATAATTTACTGTTATATGTTACGTATAATTTACTGCTATATGTTACGTATAATTTACTGTATAATTTACTGCTATATGTTACGTATAATTTACTGCTATATGTTACGTATAATTTACTGTATAATTTACTGCTATATGTTACGTATAATTTACTGCTATATGTTATGTATAATTTATTGCTATATGTTACGTATAATTTACTGTATAATTTACTGCTATATGTTACGTATAATTTACTGCTATATGTTACGTATAATTTACTGTATAATTTACTGCTATATGTTACGTATAATTTACTGTATAATTTACTGCTATATGTTACGTATAATTTACTGCTATATGTTATGTATAATTTACTGCTATATACTATGTATAATTTACTGCTATATGCTATGTATAATTTACTGCTATATGCTATGTATAATTTACTGTTATATGCTATGTATAATTTACTGCTATATGTTATACTGTTATATGCTATGTATAATTTACTGCTATATGCTATGTATAATTTACTGCTATATGTTACGTATAATTTACTGCTATATGCTATGTATAATTTACTGTTATATGCTATGTATAATTTACTGCTATATGTTATACTGTTATATGCTATGTATAATTTACTGCTATATGCTATGTATAATTTACTGCTATATGTTACGTATAATTTACTGTATAATTTACTGCTATATGTTACGTATAATTTACTGTATAATTTACTGCTATATGTTACGTATAATTTACTGTATAATTTACTGCTATATGTTATGTATAATTTACTGTTATATGCTATGTATAATTTACTGCTACATGCTATGTATAATTTACTGCTATATGTTATGTATAATTTACTGCTATATACTAACTATTGATTGGAGAGTTGACTGTATAATTTACTGCTATATGTTACGTATAATTTACTGCTATATGTTACGTATAATTTACTGTATAATTTACTGCTATATGTTACGTATAATTTACTGTATAATTTACTGCTATATGTTACGTATAATTTACTGTATAATTTACTGCTATATGTTATGTATAATTTACTGCTATATGTTATGTATAATTTACTGTTATATGTTATGTAAAATTTACTGCTATATGTTACGTATAATTTACTGCTATATGTTACGTATAATTTACTGTTATATGTTACGTATAATTTACTGCTATATGTTACGTATAATTTACTGCTATATGTTACGTATAATTTACTGTATAATTTACTGCTATATGTTACGTATAATTTACTGTATAATTTACTGCTATATGTTACGTATAATTTACTGTATAATTTACTGCTATATGTTATGTATAATTTACTGCTATATGTTATGTAAAATTTACTGCTATATGTTACGTATAATTTACTGCTATATGTTACGTATAATTTACTGCTATATGTTACGTATAATTTACTGTTATATGTTACGTATAATTTACTGCTATATGTTACGTATAATTTACTGCTATATGTTACGTATAATTTACTGCTATATGCTATGTATAATTTACTGCTACATGTTATGTATAATTTACTGTATAATTTACTGCTACATGTTATGTATAATTTACTGTATAATTTACTGCTATATGTTATACTGTTATATGTTACGTATAATTTACTGCTACATGCTATGTATAATTTACTGCTATATGTTACGTATAATTTACTGCTATATGTTACGTATAATTTACTGCTATATGTTATGTATAATTTACTGCTACATGCTATGTATAATTTACTGCTATATGTTATGTATAATTTACTGCTATATACTAACTATTGATTGGAGAGTTGACTGTATAATTTACTGCTATATACTATATACTGACTATTGATTGGAGAGTTGACTGTATAATTTACTGCTATATACTATATACTGACTATTGATTGGAGAGTTGACTGTATAATTTACTGCTATATACTATATACTGACTATTGATTGGAGAGTTGACTGTATAATTTACTGCTATATGCTATATACTAACTAATTCTTAAACATGAACAAAATAGTATACCCTCCACACAGCAATTCTAACAACCAGCAGAATGACTAACATAATGACGAAAGGTTGACAGGTACTTACCTTCCACAGGACGATGACGATGACTATGAGGATGATAACAGCGATGACTATAGGTACAACAATGGCCCACACTGGTACTTCCTCTTCCACCGGCTTGCTGGGCAGTATTTTGGTAATCACCTGTAAAATTTATTCAGATGTCAGTTTGATTCCAGATCTAGAAATATGCAGTATCAATAAGTCACATGTCCCCAGTCAAAGTCACATGTCCCCAGTCAAAGTCACATGTCCCCAGTCAAAGTCACATGACCCAGTCAAAGTCACACGTCCCCAGTCAAAGTCACATGTCCCCAGTCAAAGTCACATGTTCCCAGTCAAAGTTCACATGTCCCCAGTCAAAGTCACACATCCCAAGTCAAAGTCACATGTCCCCAGTCAAAGTCACATGTCCCCAGTCAAAGATGATTACTGAAAGAATGTCTACATTGTTTGAATTTTGGAGAAACATTGGAAACTTGACCTTTGCAAAATGACCTTGAGTGACCTTTGTCCAAAAGTCATTTGCATAATGATCAATAACTGTTGAAACATTGTTGATTGATTGATTGTATCTTGCTTAACATCTCGCTCGAGAATTTTTCACTCATATGGAGACGTCACCAAGACCGGTGAAAAGCTTCAAATTTAGAACTGTGCTCGGCGCTTACGGCCATTGAGCAGTGAGGGTTCTTTAGCGTGCCACACCTACTATGACACGGGTCATCCGTTTTTAAGGTCTTCTCCGAGGACTAGTGACATTCACACCTAATGCCGAGCGTTTGGAGATGGAACTCTCACTACCTGTTTTAACGACTTAGGTCCATCGTGGCCGGGATTCGAACCCCATCTTTCCGCATGCGGGATGAACGCTCTAACCTCTCGGCCACCGCGGCGGTAAAACATTGTTGAAATAAAGTTATTTTTTATATATACATGATATAAGGTAGTAAATTTATTGAGTGACCTTTACAAAATGACCATAAGTGGCATTTGTCTGAAAGCAATTTCCCTATTACTTATTTGTGCTATATGTTCAATACCTGTTCAAAAAACTGTTGAAATAAGGAACCGTTACATGTTCTAGGTGACTTTGACCTTTCCAAAATGACCTTGAGAGAGCTTGGTGCAAAAGTCCTTGTCTCAAGGAACATTTGTGATCAATATCTGATGAAAGATTTAGGAGATATGAGCTAGACAGACGGATGGACGGACATGACAGACAGATGGATGGATGGACATGACAGCGACTACATGCTACCCCAAAACTTTTCGAGCAACGTAAAAATTAAGAGCGGGCAAACACAGACGACATACTAAACATCTTAGAGGTGAGATCAGGTGCCTAGGAGAAGTAAGCATCCCTTGTTGACTATTCACACCCATGTGAGTTCTATATATCGAAAAGGAAAATGGAGCAACTTTTACTCAAAATCAGTATGTAAAAAATAGTCTAACAAAGAATTGGTATAAAACAAGTCAAGACAGCATTTGACTCAGTGGTAGCTTATATTTGTCCCAGTGATAGCTTGTATTTGACTCAGTAGTAGCTTGTATTAGTGATAGCTTGTATTTGTCCCAGTGATAGCTTGTATTGTCTCAGTGATAGCTTGTAGTTGTCCCAGTGATAGCTTGTATTTGACTCAGTGATAGCTTGTACTTGTCCGAGTGATAGCTTGTATTTGACTCAGTGATAGATTGTATTTGTCCGAGTGATAACTTGTATTTGTCTCAGTGATAGCTTGTATTTGTCTCAGTGATAGTTTGTATTTGCCCCAGTGACAGCTTGTATTTGTCTCAGTGATAGCTTGTATTTGTTTCACTGATAGCTTATACTTGATTCGTGATAGCTTGTATTTGTCTCAGTGTTAGCATGTATTTGTCCAAGTGATAGCTTGTATTTGTCCCAGTAAAAGCTTGTATTTGACCCACTGATAGCTTGTATTTATCACAGTCATAGCTTGTATTTGTCCCAGTGGTAGCTTGTATTTGTCCCAGTGATAGCTTGTATTTGATCCAGTGATATCTTGTATTTGACTCAGTAGTAGCTTGTATTTGTCCCAGTGATAGCTTGTATTACTGATAGCTTGTATTTGTCCCAGTGATAGCTTGTATTTGACTCAGTGGTAACTTGTATTTTTCTAAGTGATAGCTTGTATTTGACTCAGTGATAGCTTGTATTTGTCCGAGTGATAACTTGTATTTGTCTCAGTGATAGCTTGTATTTGTCCCAGTGATAGCTTGTATTTGTCTCAGTGATAGCTTATATTTGTCCCAGTCATAGCTTGTATTTGACTCAGTGATAGCTTGTATTTGTCTCAGTGATAGCTTGTATTTGTCCCAGTGATAGCTTGTATTTGACTCAGTGATAGCTTGTATAAGCAAATTACATAATCATAACGACCATAGAATTTACGATTGCTGACTGTAAATGAGACTATTGAACCCTAATTTACTATTGCTGACTGTAAATGAGACTATTGAACCCTAATTTACGATTGCTGACTGTAAATGAGACTATTGAATCCTAATTTACGATTGCTGACTGAAAATGAGACTATTGAACCCTAATTTACGATTGCTGACTGTAAATGAGACTGTTGAACCCTAATTTACGATTGCTGACTGTAAATGAGACTGCATGTTAAACCCTAATTTACGATTGCTGACTGTAAATGAGACTATTGAACCCCGAGACACCAACTTGTTTGTCACTCTACTTGATTAAAAATGATATGGCATTTTTATCGTATTGCATTTCCAATACTTTTTATGCATCTTTGACTAAAGTTCCGCATGTACAAAACTTGATGAATACATTTTGAAATTTAAATAAACATATTTGTATATACATATATATACACAATGTTGAATATATATAACTCAGTTGGTATGCAATGAATTTATATCTTTAATATGCCTTTTTTTAATTGTCACGTTACATGACATTGTATAATATAAAGTTGTATGAAACAAAGTTGTATGATATAAAGTTTTATGAGTATCATGTTTTGATATCGATCTCTCTATATATATTACTACTCACTGCTAGCGGAGCTGATGTCACGTTCTACAGCAATAAAATTCGCCACAAAACATTTTATTAAATGATTAAGTAATTTTTTTTAGTCAAATTGAATCAGATTCTGCATGAAATCATAACACTACCCTCACAGTACATTAGCATTACAAACCCTGACAACTCCATAAACACAATCATTATTAAATGTGAAGTGTAGTCATAACATTATTCTCACTTTACAAACCCTGAAAACTCCATAAACACAATCATTATTAAATGTGAAGTGTAGTCATAACATTATTCTCACTTTACAAACCCTGAAAACTCCATAAACACAATCATTATTAAATGTGAAGTGTAGTCATAACATTATTCTCACTTTACAAACCCTGAAAACTCCATAAACACAATCATTATTAAATGTGGAGTGTACAGTAATAACAGGGATTCGACTTTTGACTAACGTTAACGCAGCAATTTTTCACTAAAATTAAAGCGACATTTAAGAGTTACCAGTTTCAATATTTTGAAGCAGATTTTTTGATTTTCATCCAGTACGATTTTCCTCTGATGTACGTGTCACCCCATTTCCTCAAATTACATAGCTGTTCCACATACCACCCCATTTCCTTGTATATCAGTCAAATTACATAGCTGTTCCACATACCACCCCATTTCCTTGTATGTCAGTCAAATTACATAGCTGTTCCACATACCACCCCGTTTCCTTGTATATCAGTCAAATTACATAGCTGTTCCACATACCACCCCGTTTCCTTGTATATCAGTCAAATTACATAGCTGTTCCACATACCACCCCATTTCCTTGTATATCAGTCAAATTACATAGCTGTTCCACATACCACCCCGTTTCCTTGTATATCAGTCAAATTACATAGCTGTTCCACATACCACCCCGTTTCCTTGTATATCAGTCAAATTACATAGCTGTTCCACATACCACCCCGTTTCCTTGTATATCAGTCAAATTACATAGCTGTTCTACATACCACCCCGTTTCCTTGTATATCAGTCAAATTACATAGCTGTTCCACATACCACCCCGTTTCCTTGTATATCAGTCAAATTACATAGCTGTTCCACATACCACCCCGTTTCCATGTATATCAGTCAAATTACATAGCTGTTCCACATACCACCCCATTTCCTTGTATATCAGTCAAATTACATAGCTGTTCTACATACCACCCCATTTCCTTGTATATCAGTCAAATTACATAGCTGTTCTACATACCACCCCATTTCCTTGTATATCAGTCAAATTACATAGCTGTTCCACATACCACCCCATTTCCTTGTATATCAGTCAAATTACATAGCTGTTCCACATACCACCCCATTTCCTTGTATATCAGTCAAATTACATAGCTGTTCTACATACCACCCCGTTTCCTTGTATATAAGTCAAATTACATAGCTGTTCCACATACCACCCCGTTTCCATGTATATCAGTCAAATTACATAGCTGTTCCACATACCACCCCATTTCCTTGTATATCAGTCAAATTACATAGCTGTTCCACATACCACCCCATTTCCTTGTATATCAGTCAAATTACATAGCTGTTCCACATACCACCCCATTTCCTTATATATAGTCAAATTACATAGCTGTTCCACATACCACCTCATTTCCTTGTATATCAGTCAAATTACATAGCTGTTCCACATACCACCCCATTTCCTTGTATATCAGTCAAATTACATAGCTGTTCCACATACCACCCCATTTCCTTGTATATAAGTCAAATTACATAGCTGTTCTACATACCACCGCATTTCCTTGTATATCAAACAGTCAAATTACATAGCTGTTCTACATACCACCCCATTTTCTTGTATATCAAACAGTCAAATTACATAGCTGTTCTACATACCACCCCATTTCCTTTAGGAATCAATGACACTGTTGCCTTTGCCACCCCTGGTGTAAACACAGTTACTATGGGAACATCAGGTATAACATTCCCAGTTTGGCCCTGCAATAAAAAACAAAATCCATCATTTTATAGCAATCAAAACACCCCCTTTCTTTTGTGTAGCTTAACTATTTTGTCTTCTTCAAACTTTTCACATCAATTTATCTTAAAAAGCCGATTCGCAGGCTTAAACCTGAAGCAGCGCGTTATCCTTTACTCCACTGCAACAGATATAAATTAAATAAACTAAAGTTGTATATATACCTGTATAATACCTGTGTTGTAACACACCGTCTACGGTAAATCAGATATATATATACCTGTATAATACCCGTGTTGTAACACACCGTCTACAGTAAATCAGATATATAATATAGACCTGTTTAATACCTGTGTGGTAACACACTGTCTACGGTATATATATATATATATATATATATATATATATATATATACCTGCATAATACCTGTGTTGTAACACATCGCCTACGGTAAATCAAGGTATATTATTCAAACATGAAAGAAAAACACTTCTCTTTTCCTATGTATATTAATACTTCTCCTTTCCTATGTATATTAATACTTCTCTTTTCCTATGTATATTAATACTTCTCATAGGATGTATATTAATACTTATCTTTTCCTATGTATATTAATATTTCTCTTTTCCTATGTATATTAATATTTTTTTTTTCCTATGTATATTAATATTTTTCTTTTCGTATGTATATTAATATTTCTCTTTTCGTATGTATATTAATATTTCTCTTTTCCTACGTATATTAATATTTCTCTTTTCCTATGTATATTCGTAAGAACCTCAGTTCCTTATATCCTATAAAATCTTGGTTATCTTCCTCTCGGAATAAATATCACGTCGCAATAAGTGTGAATTTGTTATCAGTGTGTTTCACTGTATACAGGTGTGACAAATCGCTAGCAAAAGGTGATGATGCACTGTTTCGCTAGCCAAGTTAGGGTCATGTATCTTGATAAAAAAAAAACAACTTAATGTCAGAGATCAGTAAAATTTGTCATTGTACCAATTAATGCGCTTATTATAATGATAAGTCAATAAATTTGCTACCAATATCGATGATGCAATCTAAATCACATGATTATAGAATATTCAGTACTTAAATTTACACGATATGCAATAAAACAACACACACAACATAGATCTATGTAAGGATGCAGCAAATCCTTTCACCTACAGTCTACTCCGAATATACCCAAATTCAGGGACCGACTGGAAATGTTCATTGTATCCAAAGTTCAATATAACCGATGTTACACTATATGAATAATGTTACAGGGGATTTATTTTTAGAAGGAACAGGGAGTCCTTTACCAATAACTAGGTATGCAAGTGACTTCAATATAACAGATAGTTCTATATAAGTGACTTCAATATAAGTGGAGTACACTGTAAATTGCAATTCTAGATTTAAAGGTAAACCAGATTTGACCCTGACATACTGTATTAAAAGCTTACAAATTACTTTTTCACAACAGTTACCCCCCCCCCCCCAATCCTCCTCCCAAAAAAAACAAGAGGTACTGTCAGCAATGCTCACTAAGAATACCCCCCGCTTACCCCAATCTCCCAAAGGGTGTTAGTAATAGGTATAAACTACTTCTTTTCTGAGTGTAAAAAACAAATGGCATGACAAACCGAACCATATTGCTACTTCGATGTCTAGTGCGCGTGACCTTTGACCTTTTGACCCCAAAATCGATAGGGAACATCTTCATCCCATGGGCAGTCCATGTGTATGATATGGTGACGGTAGGTGGAAAGGATAATGCTTTAGAGCCCGGAAACTATTGCGTCTACAGACGGACGGATGGACAGACAGACGGACAACCCGATTCCAGTTTACCCCCCCCCCCCCCCAACTTGTTGCGGGGTATAAAAAAAGATTCAAATCCCCACGCCCCAAGATTAAGATCTCCCTTAAATAAGATGCAAAATCCCAAAATTGTGAGAAAAAATCCTGAAATCATGAGGCAGAATCCCCCATTGATGGACTGTGAATGAGCAGGAATTCAATTAATAAACACTTTTATATCAAGTACATATGAAAGAAATCCATCACTTAGTGTTAGAACACAAGATTATCTCAGTTTGCAAAGTTATAGTAGAGATTCAGTCAGTGGATACCCAAAAATGTCATGCAGAGAAAAAATCAAAGGCCTAAAAGGCCTGAGAGTCAACTCGCAAAAAAAGAAAAAAATCATGCAGAAAAAAAGTATATCACAAGTATTTTTCATAACAAATTTCATCTATATGTGTGCAAATTTTTTATCAAGAAAATTTATGGTGTTTTCTTCAGAGAGAAAGAAGGGGGGAATTAAGGTTAATTTTAAATGTGTTATTTCATTAAAATTTCAATAGATTTGAAGATGAAATGCTTCAATAACAATAAAGAAAGATGGATTCAAGGGGAAACTTTAAAAAAAAAAATTACCACAGGATTTTATCAATAACCAAACTTTCATATACAAACTATCTCACAAATTGCAATAACATATTTTTGAGTCTGCACTGTCAATAAAAGAATGATACTGAATTAATTACGATACTGAATTAATTACGATACTGAATTACGATACTGTGTATAATTACAATACTGAATTATAAGTACACAAGTCAAATCATTACAGACAGAGCAACATATGGATTCAAACAGATATAAGTAACCATGAATACAGTTTTTATTTACTAATACTTACTAGTGGTATATCACATGATGTAAGTATTACATGATTCTGCAGAAACAACAGTTATGTTACAGGTTTAAAACAACGATGCACTTTGACCGCCGACCTCCCTCGACATTGTCCATCTCACTATCATATGTTATTCTCCTGAAAAACCCTTGACACATAAACGTGATCTATATATTGACCTACAATTCTGATTTTTATATATTGACCTGTGATCATGTTTTATACCTTTGACCTTTGACCTACGATTGTGTTTTACATATAGACCTATAATCATATTTCATTTATCAATTAAGTTATACATGTTTTACAATTTGGCCAATTATCATGTTTTATGAATATTGACTTTTCATCATGTTCTACACATTGATAATCATGTTTTATATATTGACCTATGATCACATTTTCTATATTGGTCTCTAATTCATTTTTATATATTGACCTATAATCATGTTTTATAGGCCTTTAATCGTTGATATTTATATATTGACCTATAATCATTTTCATATGTTGGTCTCTAATCATTTTTGTATAATCATGTTTTATACATTGGCCCCTAATTGTTTTGTATATTGACCTAAAATCATGTTTTATATATTGACCTATAATCATATAATTTATATATTGACCTATAATTATATGACTTATATATTGACTTATTATCATGTTTAATATATTGACCTATAATTATATGCTTTCTATATTGGCCTATAATTATATGACTTATATATTGACTTATTATCATGTTTTATATATTGACCTATAATTATATGATTTCTATATTGACTTATTATCTTGTTTTATATATTGACCTATAATTATATGATTTATATATTGACTTATTATCTTGTTTTATATTTTGACCTATAATTATATGCTTTATATATTGACTTATTATCATGTTTTATATTTTAACCTATAATTATATGCTTTATATATTGACTTATTATCATGTTTTATATATTGACCTGGAATAAGATACTTCAATCTGTAAATCATATTTGTTGAAACATTAATGAAAAAGTGAAGATAATGAGCACTGATTTATCACATAAAAATCTTATAAAGAATACAGAATTGAGAGTAGGACCAATGCGGACCCGTTGAAACATCAGAGGTGGGGACAGGTGCCCTGTAGGAGAAACATCAGAGGTGGGGACAGGTGCCCTGTAGGAGAAACATCAGAGGTGGGGACAGGTGCCCTGTAGGAGAAACATCAGAGGTGGGGACAGGTGCCCTGTAGGAGTAAGCATCCCCCTGTTACCTGGTCACGACTACAGGAATAATACTTCGTGTTTGATTTTTGTGTTCTAAGGATAATACTTTGTGTTTGATTTTTGTGTTCTAGGGATCAGTAAAATAACAGTTTGACAAACTGAAAGGTAAGTAGTCACATTCAACAGAAACAAGCTGTTAGAAATCTCACACAAAATCGTAACTATTCTCACCTTCCCCTTCTATCAAACGAGAAATCCAGTCAGAAATGTTAAAAAAAAACACAAAAATTATACAAGCAAAAGCATGTGAATTGAAGCAATATGAAATTGTTTCCTAAATCTCGCTTGGTATTTCATTTCTCCTGGTTGCTTCGTTTCCTAACTCTCGCTTGGTATTTCATTTCTCCTGGTTGCTTGTAATTTTTTCCATTTAGTATTATGAAGTATATGACCAGCACTGATTCAGGTCGAGTGATGCAGGATTTTGAAGCAAACATTTTCCAAACAACAATTTCAAAACTATGAATTCCTTTCACAAGTTTCCTACTGAATTAAGCTGAGAGCAAAGCAGGTGAAAAAAGCTAATTAATACACTCTCTGTACAGAGTCGTAGATACTCACGTTGATGATGTCATAAAGATTCTGTTCCACTTCGTAACTAACGTCCACCGAGATAAAACTGTCGTACATAAACGTGCCAATTTCACATACCACCATCTTACAAGTTCCGCCCGTGTTACAATCCTGAAAAAAAAAAATCAGAATAAAGAACTGTTGATTGACTTCAGGGAAGAGTAATATTTCAATAACTGTTGACTGACTTCAGGGAACAGTAATATTTCAATAACTGTTGATTGACTTCAGGGAACAGTAATATTTCAATATATCTTATTTTTAAAAAATTAACCATTTTAATATTGCAAAGAAAACAAGAAAATGTTTTTGGAGAATTCTTTTTATTTCAAAATATGCAAAATATTCCTAAGTCATCAATTTTAGTTCGTGAGTGGAGAGAATGGTACATACAAATTTGGTGGCTGACACGGAATTTCCTGCCAGGTCAAAAGGAATCGTGAAGGCTCTGTACGTCGAATTTGTGATGCCCTCTGGTGTCAGGGCGAGATTCTGGCATCGTATCAGAGTACTGTCATCAGCGGACGAGACGTTTAAAATCTACATTTACAAAAATACAAAATTAAAGCAAAACAAACTAAATTCAAGATTAAGAAAGCATAACTGTGACAGCTGATGAGATGTTTAAAGTCTACATTTACAAAAATATGAGTGCATTGAATATAATATTCATAAAACTCTACAAAAAATCCAAATTCAACTAGAACTGTCCTACATGTAATGGGACTAATATACCCCGCGGGGCATATAAGAAGATGGGAAATATTTAATGCAAGCACATTGGATATTTTCACATTATCTACAGGGCAATCAATGTGAATGCAGAAGTGTATATTCTACAGTACAGCAGTACATGAAATATTAAAAATATGCTTAATATAAACAATGAATACTATTTGGCACATTTTAGGCTGTATGATTGCAAATCCCTGGTCAACTCTTCTAGTCTTTAGTTTATATTCACTTTGTTAAAGATCATTGTTATGCCAACTTTACTTTGTCATTGATTTTGTCAGTAAATAAATGACATTAGCTCAAGTATTGGTATTATTGTAATCTTTTCCACTGGTATAACAACTCTAAGTAGCTGCAATAAAGGCAGTTTACTATGAATCCCATTGCCAGGGATAGTTGAGATTATAAATACTATCTGACAAATAAGTATTCAACACACATGAGCCACTTTATGTTTTACCGAGAAGTCACAAGATTGCAGATACAGTATGTGGATGCCAAACCCGAAAATGTCCGTAACTTCCATAACTGTTAAAATATTTCAATGAAAATAGAAGATGCACAACTACATTATATATATAAGATGAGAATAAAGTTTGAATCAAATCTGTTCAACGGTATTAGAATTAAACTCTGGACAAAGTGCGCAACCCCCAAAATGAAAAGAAAATGTGCGTAACTTCTATAACTGTTAAAATATTTCAATGAAAATAGGAGATGCACAACTACATAATATATAGAAGATGTGTATAAAGTTTGAATGAAATATGTCCAGCGGTATTAGAAAAAACTTCAGACAAATTGCGTAAACGGACGGACGGACGGACGGACAGACGGACGGACGGACAGACGGACAAAGTGATTCCAATATACCCCCCCAAACTTCGTTTGCGGGGGGTATAATTACGTTTTAATTGAAATCATTACGTTTTAATTGAAAACATTACGGAAAGAATTTAATGTCAGAGTATGGAATTCAAGGATTATGTGCTGATCAATAAACTGTGAAACATCCTGCGGCTTGACTTATAATTTTCTGTGGTTTGACTTACATGTACAATTTTCTGTGGCTTGACTTATAATTTTCTGTGGTTTGACTTACATGTACAATTTTCTGTGGTTTGACATACAATTTTCTGTGGTTTAACTAAAAAACTTTGTGGTTTGACTTACAATTTTCTGTGGTTTGACTTACAATTTTCTGTGGTTTGACTTGACTTACAATTTTCTGTGGTTTGACTTGACTTACAATTTTCTGTGGCTTGACTTACAATTTTCTGCGGCTTGACTTACAATTTTCTGTGGCTTGACTTACAATTTTCTGCGGCTTGACTTACAATTTTCTGCGGCTTGACTTACAATTTTCTGCGGCTTGACTTACAATTTTCTGCGGCTTGACTTACAATTTTCTGTGGCTTGACTTACAATTTTCTGTGGCTTGACTTGACTGGACTGTGGGTAGGTCAGAGTAAAGTTGAGGGTGTCCATCAGGTTACTCGGTCCTGCATTCACCATCTGCACACTGTGAACCACTCCAATAGTAGGGCTCTCTGCGGCGGGCTTAGTTATATAAACCTCGGGGCTGGCAGCACTACAACAAGAATTTCCGATCTTTATAAAATAATTTTACACCCAATTATATTTAATATGGTCTGTCAGAAAATGGTACCTAATGTTGGAGATCACAACCCCTCTGGCACACAAAACACAGTCGCCGTGGTGAATGATAAAAGAAAAGCCAAGAGAAAACCGTTTATGTTCAGTAATGAATTGTGTACAAGGTATTAGTCCCTTCCAAATGACCTTCACCCTTGCACAAATGACCTTCACCCTTGTACAAATATAAGGTAATACTTGGACACTGTACACAATATTGGATACAAACTAAAATAATTTCATTGTTTATCACTTCTTAAATCAGCATTATGTAACTAATTTCGCCTGTTAACTAGTCTATTAATTATAGCTACAATGTGTTGTATCACTTGCATTCTTTTCATCAAACGCTGTGAGTCCAGGATGTTTTTTGAGAATCCTGACAGATTAAGATATTAAGAGTCCAGAGCAGAATATGATTGTGAATACCAACCAGGAAGTGATTGAGTCCTAACACCAGGATGTGAATAAGAGTTTTAACCAGGAAGTGATGGGAATTCTTAACCAGGAAGTGATGGGAATTCTTAACCAGGATGTGACGGAAATTCTTAACCAGGAAGTGATGGGAATTCTTAACCAGGAAGTGATGGGAATTCTTAACCAGGAAGTGATAGGAAATCTTAACCAGGAAGTGATGGGAAATCTTAACCAGGATGCGATTTGGAGTCCTGACAATCCAAAATACATGTTACTATGAGGAGAAAATTAAGATAGGTACAAACATGATTAGGACTCTATTGCCCGGGCACATTAGTATCAATCAGTGGTTCTATTGCCCGGGCACATTAGTATAGACCAGTGATTCTATTGCCCGGGCATATTAGTATCGATCAGTGATTTCCAGACAGATATGATTAATCGGACCTTTACTAGTTTAAAATAGTAATCTTTTCTGAGAATCTAATACAGGTGTTTACACAAAACATAAAATAATTGGAAAATTACCTGTATGTCAAATGTACACCTGCAGTTATCAAAAGATTCAGATCTAGATCAAAGTGCAAAATTACCTGTATGTCAAATGTACACCTGCAGTTATCAAAAGATTCAGATCTAGATCAAAGTGCAAAATTACCTGTATGTCAAATGTACACCTGCAGTTATCAAAAGATTCAGATCTAGATCAAAGTGCAAAATTACTTAAATTTTAGATTTACAACAGGCATCAAAAGATTCAGATCTAGATCCCAGCTACAGAAATGAAACCTGCGATTCATTCAGATCTTGATGCAGATATCAGGTACATATCAATCAATGGAACTGTAGGGCTATATCAACCGTGGATTTTGGCCTGGATAGTTCAGTGGTTAGAACACCTGACTAGTAATACAGGGGTCCCAGATTTGATTCCTTGTCAAGCCATAACCTATCTTTTTTCCTACATGTATATTACATTTGGTGCCATTGACCATGCACCCCTGGACTTCAGGTTCAAGTCTTGTATGGGGCATAAGAATGTGGGTTGTGAGTCTTCATGGGCAAAAACAATTTAAGGAGGGAGGAATGTAGGAGTTAGGGCTATATGGATCGTAGATATCGGCCTGGGTAGCTGAGTAGTGTACCTGACTAGTGATGTAGGAGATCTGAGTTCCGACTCCCAGTCTAGCCTTTCCTAAATTCACAGTGTATCATTACGGAGTACAAGCCCCCTGTCTGTCATTACAAGTTCATTCTGTGACATCTGCTTTATATCACGTAAGACATTATATCAGCTCTCAACAGGGACCATTCTGATTGGTAATTTTCTAACACAAAAACTCCATATGAAGATACTTTTGTCTCCTTGACAACCAGAATGATACACATGCCATAAAAGGTAGACCGAATTTCCTCTGCTATTTTAGATTTTTCAGATAGATTGCTGTTACACAAACAATGAACTTACAGATTGTAGACGGCATCGACTCGCGTCAGTACTTGAACAGTTGATATTATACAAACAATGAACTTACAGATTGTAGACAGCTTCGACTCGCGTCAGTACTTGCACAGTCTCGGTGTAGACATTGTCCTGCAGGCTGAGATCGTTACTGCCGGTTTTCACCTCCACTTTCATTAAAAACGAGTCAATCAACGGTAACAGCCGACTACTGTCCAGCTTGATCCGGAAATTGATGTCCTCATCTTTCTTGAACTGCGACTTATCAGTAGAGCACTTCACGGACCCCACATCCGGCGAACAACTGACGAGGAAATTCTGGTTGAGATTTTCGTACACAGACAGTGTCATGTTGGACTGGAAGGTGAAGTAGATATCCGTATTGTACGACGGCTCCGCCTGATTTTTGATCATGACGGTCAATGTGTATTCTGCTTGTGGTCCTGTGATGATTTCGTTTCCCGAGGACGTAACAAAAAGTCTGAGATCCGATTGACATATATTATCCGTGCCACACCCACTTCTGGCTAGTTCATACTGAAAGCATGTCAAGAAAATCGATCCGAATTACTTATTCAATTAAAATATTAAATCAATTCATTTGAAATGTTGATCATATAATTATTGTTACAGCGTGAACTAGAAAACTGACACGGTCAGCAAGGGTCCCGCTGAGGGTTATTAGAGGAAAGTGACATCTGTATTTGATATAGCAATGTTTGGGACTGTTATATATGTTAGAAGTAATAATATATAAAGATACATTGGAATGTCAATTTGTGAAAAAGGAATCATGAAGCACATCCATGAGAGACTTATGCAATTTAAATTACTTCTGTTTGACACACACTCATCCACTCAAACACAACAGAGTGCAACTAAATCCGAAAGTATTGGGGGAAAATATACACTGTCTTCAAAACTCCGAGAACTAGATATGCCCCCCCCCCCCCCCCCCCCCCCCCCCCCCCCGTACATCTTTTGATTCTTGTCATTATCAATTTCTGTACTAAATTGAAACCACTAACATATCCATTCCTAGCTAACCTGTGACCTGGGAGAATTATTAATAGCTAAGCTGTGACCCGGGAGAACTATTAACAGCTAAGCTGTGGCCTGGGAGAACTATTAACAGCTAAGATGTGGCCCGGGAGAACTATTAATAGCTAAGCTGTGGCCCGGTAGAACATAAGCTATCACTGTATACTGCACCCGTTTTATTCTTCTCCATTATCTCTATTTTAACACAACTGTGTGTAAATAGTACATGTGCTTCTTTTGATGTATATTCAGTTTTTGAGGCGATATCTTTTGAGACATGATTTTGCGAGTTCTGCACGATTTTGCGAGTTCTGAATGATTTTGCGAGTTCTGCACGATTTCACAACTTCTGAATGATTTTGCGATTTCTGAATGATTTTGCGAGACATTGAAGAGACCAGTATACTCACGGAATATATACATGTTGTAGATTTTGCAAGAAATTGAATGATTTTGCGAGACATTGAAGAGACCAGTATACTCACGGAATATTTACGTGTTGTAGATTTTGCGAGACATTGAAGAGACCAGTATACTCACGGAATATTTACGTGTTGTAGATTTTGCGAGACATTGAAGAGACCAGTATACTCACAGAATATTTACCTGTTGTAGATTTTGCGAGACATTGAAGAGACCAGTATACTCACGGAATATTTACGTGTTGTAGATTTTGCGAGACATTGAAGAGACCAGTATACTCACGGAATATTTACCTGTTGTAGATTTTGCGAGACATTGAAGAGACCAGTATACTCACGGAATATTTACCTGTTGTAGATTTTGCGAGACATTGAATGATTTTGCGAGACATTGAAGAGACCAGTATACTCACGGAATATTTACGTGTTGTAGATTTTGCGAGACATTGAAGAGACCAGTATACTCACGGAATATTTACCTGTTGTAGATTTTGCGAGACATTGAAGAGACCAGTATACTCACAGAATATTTACGTGTTGTAGATTTTGCGAGACATTGAAGAGACCAGTATACTCACGGAATATTTACGTGTTGTAGATTTTGCGAGACATTGAAGAGACCAGTATACTCACGGAATATTTACGTGTTGTAGATTTTGCGAGACATTGAAGAGACCAGTATACTCACGGAATATTTACCTGTTGTAGATTTTGCGAGACATTGAAGAGACCAGTATACTCACGGAATACTTACCTGTTGTAGATTTTGCGAGACATTGAAGAGACCAGTATACTCACGGAATATTTACCTGTTGTAGATTTTGCGAGACATTGAAGAGACCAGTATACTCACGGAATATTTACATGTTGTAGATTTTGCGAGACATTGAATGATTTTGCGAGACATTGAAGAGACCAGTATACTCACGGAATATTTACCTGTTGTAGATTTTGCGAGACATTGAAGAGACCAGTATACTCACGGAATATTACATGTTGTAGATTTTGCGAGACATTGAAGAGACCAGTATACTCACGGAATATTTACCTGTTGTAGATTTTGTGAGACATTGAAGAGACCAGTATACTCACAGAATATTTACCTGTTGTAGATTTTGCGAGACATTGAAGAGACCAGTATACTCACGGAATATTTACCTGTTGTAGATTTTGCGAGACATTGAAGAGACCAGTATACTCACGGAATATTTACCTGTTGTAGATTTTGCGAGACATTGAAGAGACCAGTATACTCACGGAATATTTACGTGTTGTAGATTTCAGTATACTCACGGAATATTTACGTGTTGCAGATTTCAGTATACTCACGGAATATTTACGTGTTGTAGATTTCAGTATACTCACGGAATATTTACTTGTTGCAGATTTTGCAAGACATACTCACGGAATATTTACGTGTTGTAGATTTTGCGAGACATTGAAGAGACCAGTATACTCACGGAATATTTACGTGTTGTAGATTTTGCGAGACATACTCACGGAATATTTACGGTACTCACTGAATATTTACGTGTCGTAGATTTTGCGAGACATACTCACGGAATATTTACGGTACTCACTGAATATTTACGTGTTGTAGATTTTGCGAGACATACTCACGGAATATTTACGGTACTCACTGAATATTTACGTGTTGTAGATTTTGCGAGACATACTCATGGAATATTTACGTGTTGTAGATTTTGCGAGACATACTCACAGAATATTTACGTGTTGTAGATTTCAGTATACTCACGGAATATTTACGTGTTGCAGCAAACGGGTCATCGTTGTTGGGATCAAACTTGTTGACGACGGGACATCCTATGGTGCACTCGGTGTTCCCAGTTGTTGACACAGTGAATCCCACATCGAACACGACCGGCACAAATAACCCCCTCATGGCACTCTACAAGGAACGACAGAAAGAATTACTACAAGGAATGACAGAAAGAATTACTACAATACTACAAGGAATGACAGAAAGAATTACTACAATACTACAAGGAATGACAGAAAGAATCACTACAATACTACAAGGAATGACAGAAGGAATTATTACAAGAAATGACAGAAAGAATCACTACAATACTACAAGGAATGACAGAAAGAATTACTACAATACTACAAGGAATGACAGAAAGAATTATTACAAGGAAAGACAGAAAGAATTACTACAATACTACAAGGAACGACAGAAAGAATTACTACAATACTACAAGGAATGACAGAAAGAATCACTACAAGGAATGACAGAAAGAATTACTACAATACTACAAGGAATGACAGAAAGAATTACTACAATACTACAAGGAATGACAGAAAGAATTACTACAATACTACAAGGAATGACAGAAAGAATTACTACAATACTACAAGGAATGACAGAAGGAATTATTACAAGAAACGACAGAAAGAATTACTACAATACTACAAGGAATGACAGAAAGAATTACTACAATACTACAAGGAACGACAGAAAGAATTACTACAAGGAATGACAGAAAGAATTACTACAATACTACAATGAACGACAGAAAGAATTACTACAATACTACAAGGAATGACAGAAGGAATTATTACAAGAAATGACAGAAAGAATCACTACAATACTACAAGGAACGACAGAAAGAATTACTACAATACTACAAGGAATGACAGAAAGAATTATTACAAGGAACGACAGAAAGAATTACTACAATACTACAAGGAACGACAGAAAGAATTACTACAATACTACAAGGAATGACAGAAAGAATCACTACAATACTACAAGGAATGACAGAAGGAATTATTACAAGAAATGACAGAAAGAATCACTACAATACAAGGAACGACAGAAAGAATTACTACAATACTACAAGGAACGACAGAAAGAATTACTACAATACTACAAGGAATGACAGAAGGAATTATTACAAGAAACGACAGAAAGAATTACTACAATACTACAAGGAATGACAGAAAGAATTACTACAATACTACAAGGAATGACAGAAAGAATTACTACAATACTACAAGGAACGACAGAAAGAATGACTACAATACTACAAGGAATGACAGAAAGAATTACTACAATACTACAAGGAATGACAGAAGGAATTATTACAAGAAACGACAGAAAGAATTACTACAATACTACAAGGAATGACAGAAAGAATTACTACAATACTACAAGGAACGACAGAAAGAATTACTACAAGGAATGACAGAAAGAATTACTACAATACTACAATGAACGACAGAAAGAATTACTACAATACTACAAGGAATGACAGAAGGAATTATTACAAGAAATGACAGAAAGAATCACTACAATACTACAAGGAACGACAGAAAGAATTACTACAATACTACAAGGAATGACAGAAAGAATTATTACAAGGAACGACAGAAAGAATTACTACAATACTACAAGGAACGACAGAAAGAAGTACTACAATACTACAAGGAATGACAGAAAGAATCACTACAATACTACAAGGAATGACAGAAAGAATTACTACAATACTACAAGGAATGACAGAAGGAATTATTACAAGAAACGACAGAAAGAATTACTACAATACTACAAGGAATGACAGAAAGAATTACTACAATACTACAAGGAACGACAGAAAGAATTACTACAATACTACAAGGAATGACAGAAGGAATTATTACAAGAAACGACAG
>NC_079173.1:1609954-1637454 GCF_947568905.1 Ostrea edulis | reverse complement strand
CTATACAAACAAACCACAGACAAATGTCTATACAAACAAACCACAGACACTTACAGCCACATCTGGAATAATTTAAATGTCTACAGACAGATGAACAGACAGTTTCCCATTGTATATTTAACTCTTCTGGTCTGTGACCCAATGAAACTAAACCCAAAATGTTAAAACATATTTCAAACAGTACTTACACTAAACAAGTATTTCATACAATAATATTTACATTCACTGAATCTTTTCTCTTATATTTCTATTGAAACTGCTTTCATCATGCAATAAGTAAAAGTTCGATTTGGTTTTTTAGTACCACCTGTCTGTAAAATCATTACCAAATATGGAGTGTCATCAAGGTCAAAGGGTGTACCGGCTGTTCCCTTCAGCATAACAAATGGGTCAACCATATGATATCTTAGATTTTAATTCTAGTTTATATTTATAAATAATACATAAAAATATAAATGTTTTATTTCTTTGTTGTTTCATTGATTTACCACAGTGCAAACCTATCCTTTGAGCATAATTAACCAAATTACTGATTGATGTTGAGCATAATTAACCAAATTACTGATTAATGTTTGCGACAAGTATAATGCTGCTAGATTTTAATCATCATGTGTCATCTGCAGACATCATACATATTCTCTACTACTGAAAAAGAAACGAATTATTATACTCCATATAAACAACCTCTGTGAAGATTTACACTAACCCCCCCCCCGAATTATCATATTCCATATCTATATACAACCTCTGTGTGAAGATTTACACCCATGTGAAGATTTACATTACACAAACAACCCACCCACCCCAAATTATCATAATCTGTATACAGCCTTCACCAAACAACTCCACAAATCACAACAAATGATTGCAGGAAATTTTATAGAGTTATAATATTGATGCTTTAAAACTGCAAAAATCATTATAGTTTATTATTCATATGTTGGTATAATACTGATTTTGTCCATTTACTTGTATATACACCTGATTCGCAATTTATATATGTATGTACTCGTTTCCCCCACATGCTGCATCCACATGCAGTTTGCAGTCTATGTAACCTGTAGTTAATGTTGTAAACTTTCTTTCTTTTTGAAAATTTCCTTCTTTATAAGCTGCCTTGCTGTTATGCCCTCTCATGGGCCCAAAATTGGAATAAACTTATCTTATTTATTGTTACACAGATTGAAGATGTAGAGTTTTAATATCATTACACAGATTGAAGACATCGTCAAGTTAGGAGGCATAACTCTGCTTTGACAAAATAACAATGGTGTAAACAAAGAGTTATCTTTCTTAAAACATGTCCTACACTATCAGTGATGAGACTAAAGAGACAGCATAAATTACAGCATCATTACAAGCCACGCCTATTGTCTCTGGTAAGTACTACAGGACTCAGTAACGTGGCTACCGACGATGAAATCAAACACTGGGAGACATTAATCAGAAAAATCAGTAACTGCCCAAGAAAGATGATGATACTGAGAGTGTTCAACTGAAATTCTTAGACATGTTAGATATTTTGTTCCCAAATATCACAAATAGGTTTGCCTTCGGAGTGGGGGTTATCGAGAAAAGACCCAAAAATGACAACAACAAAAATTGTGTAAAAAAAAAACCCACGTTAAACCATGCAAGGAGGGAGGGGGTGCAACATACAGTCAACTCTCGATAAACCGCCACCTTTTGTTCTTATGAAATTATGGCATTATAACGAATTTGGCGATGAATTGAATTACCGCCATCTTGAAGAAATAGAGTTACCGTTCTTTTATATGTAAGAGTTATCTTTTGTCCTTACTTGCATAAACCACATAAACAATGATTTGCAATATCCTGATGGGTACATTTTGGATGATGTTCTTGGTACATAATGATTTGCTTTTTTTCATCGAAATTTAACAGGACCCTCTTTCGTGGCGAAACCATAGCTAAATTGAAATGTGTTTCTATGATGTATAAACAACTTGACTATAGTTCATCTCCAGTAATTTTCTTGTTTATTCAATACAGCAATTACTGGGATCCTTCTGTCCAGGTGTACGCCGGAGATCGATAATGACCAATTTACTGCTTCACTGACCACGTGCACCTATGGCGGTTTATCGAGATAATTAACACGGTGAAATATACTTTTGTAATGAAAACACTGTGGCAAATGGCGATAGCGAATTTGGCGTTTTAACGAGAGTTTTAAGTAACAGGAAAAATGTTCCTAGAAAAATGCGGCGTTATAACGAAAATGGCGATGAATTGAGTGGCGATAATTTGAGAGTTACCTGTATTTTGTTCCCATACAAATCAGGGACCCATATTTCACAAAAGGTCTTAAAACGTCCAATATTGCTTTTTACAGTTCATTTAATGTTGCTCCTATTTAAACATGTAAATTCATGGCAGTTCTAGAGAACAGAGGGCACTGAAGTACATAAAACCCTTCTTTTTTTTTTTTTTTTTTTTACAAATTGTACTGTAACACATACTAAATATAGTAGTAGACGTATTGGAATTCTGGTCTTAGTTAATATCACCTTTAGCAACACTGGTCCCTGGTTTGAAATATGGTTTTTGCATGCAGACAGGATACAGAATTGCAACATTCATTACAGAAAAGGCAGATAACTCTAGACTTTCTGATGCGATACAAGTAGAAAGAACTGGTAATGCTCTGTATTGTCATTTAAATGTGTAGCAGCCGGGTTCAATCGCCGGTGGCCAGTTAGCTCAGTTGGTAGAGCACCTGACTAGAGATTCAGGGAGCCTGGGTACTTATCGCCGGTGGCCAGTTAGCTCAGTTGGTAGAGCACCTGACTAGAGATTCAGGGGGCCCGGGTTCGAATCCTGGTCTGGTTCGTTGCATTTTCTCCCTTCCTGTTACATTTGTACACATGCTTTATCAAATATCATACATGTACTGCCATTTTCATGACCTGCAACCTTTATGCCATAATAGATATAATTTTTTTTTTTTTTCAAAACATTTAATGCAAGACTATTTAATGATGCATATAACATGATTTTGGATTGGTGGACTGGTATAGAAATAAAATCTCACAATTACGGCTAGTTGTCAGATCACGTATCAAGAACAGATTTATTTTGGACGGCATCGATTTTTACTCTAAATAAAATTATTACACGATTTACGTACCTGTGTGAGCATCGTTGTTGAAGTCCGCAGGATGCTGAGTAAATGAGCTGCCAAAGGTGGATAAAGAGGTTCCCGAGGGGGCAACACTGGCTGCAGATATCGTCTGTGTCAGGAAAAAACCCCTCTTGTACCCCATGTATACATAAACTGCTCCCTGTCCACCGTTCTCGAAAGGTGCCCCGATCACCACATCTACAGACCGGAAAATATTAGTCTATACACAGTCCTAATCACCACATCTACAGACAGACAGACAGAAAAATATTAGTCTATACACAGCCCCAATCACCACATCTACAAACAGACAGTTTCTTATCTAGTCTCAAATTTTCAACCGGCATTAAAGGGACTTGGACACAATTTGAGCTGAACATTTTCATTTTTTTTTTCACGTTTTTAATCTTTAGAATGCTTATTTATAATGGTCAGCAAAAATTTGCATGTCAGTTGTCGAGGTACATGGGAGATGCAGAGCTCACTATTCTTTGTTAATATGTACACAAGGCTCGTGCTACGCATTTGTTTACAAAGGCTGACAAGTAAAAGTTTCATTTAAAGCAGATTTTTTTTCAATTCACAATTTAATTCTGTACACAATTAAACAGTTTCTAGTGTTTGACACACCTAATCTAATAAACATGCTATTTTCTATTAAGCGAGCTACATGTAAACAAAAACATGACACGAGCCTTGTTTACATTTCAAATAATTGTGACTGCTGTATCTCACTTGTAACTCAACAACTGGTATTCAAATTTTGGTTAACCATTAGAAATTCTTTATTCAAACACTGTAAACAATAAAAATGGAAAAATAAATTTTTTAAATTTTTGGCTCAAATCGTGTCTATGCCCCTTTAAAACTGACTAGATGAATTATAATACCCTATGAAGTGTTTCTATAATTAGACAAGTGTTCACACCGTGTAGGAAAATTGAAGACAGGAAGGAAACAAACCATCAACAAATGTTTCATTCATAAACTTACAGAACTTAATTAGTCATCAACAAATGTTTCATTCATATACTTACAACTTAATTAGTCATCAACTTCATGAAATTAGGCAACACTTAAGGTGGCTCATTAAACTAAATATCGCATCTAATGGTTTGTTTAAGCACCTCATATGAAGCATGATTTGACTAAGTGTTTAGTTTGATGCCAAAAAAAATAATTAGCAATCTCTCTACTTCTAAGATTGCATCATTATTTTGTCTTCATAGAGTTCAGTGTTAATTTTTGTTGATCCAGCTATGCCTCGGATAACCCAGATCAAACTATCCCTCGGATAATCCTGATTTAACTATCCCCAGATAATCCTGATCCAGCTATCCCCCGGATAACTCTGATGCAGCTATTCCCTGGATAACTCTGATCCAGTTATTCCCCGGATAACTCTGATTCAGCTATTCCCCGGATAACTCTGATGCAGCTATTCCCCGGATAACCTCAATATAATTATCTTTTGAGTTCAACATCGGTTATATTGAAATTTGGAAAGAAAGAACAATTCATGTTGTTCCTGAATTTCAATAATATCTGGAGTAGACTGTACTGAACACGGTACATAGTATATACATGTGTGTGTACTAAAATTAGTAATTAAAGTTTGAGATTTTACCATTGTAGCCATCCCGATTCATGTCGTTAACATTGGCCATGGCGTAACCAAACCTGGCACCCCTCGACTTGGAACCTTCCAGTGTCTGCTTCACCTCCAGCATCCCCTGTAATCAGAATAGAACAATATCATCAATTCATCCTCTGTTAAGCAATGCTCACTAAGAATACCCCCCCCCCCCCCTTACCCTAATCTCCAAAGGGTGTTGTTAATAGGTATAAACAAGAGGTACTGTGAGCAATGCTCACTAAGAATACCCCCCGCTTACCCCAATCTCCCAAAGGGTGTTGATAATAGGTATATAAACTACCTCTTTTCTGAGTGTAAAAAACAAATGGCATGACAAACTGAACTATATTGCTATTTCGATGTCCAGTGTGCGTGACCTTTGACCTTTTGACCCCAAAATCGATAGGGAACATCTTCATCCCATGGGTAGTCCATATGTATGATATGGTGACTGTAGGTGGAAAGGATAACGCTTTAGAGCCCGGAAACCATATTGCTACTTCCATGTCCAGTGCACGTGACCTTTGACCTTTTGACCCCAAAATTGATAGGGAACATCTTCATCCCATGGGTAGTCCATATGTATGATATGGTGACTGTAGGTGGAAAGGATAACGCTTTAGAGCCCGGAAACCATATTGCTACTTCCATGTCCAGTGCACTTGACCTTTGACATTTTAACCCCAAAATCGATAGGGAACATCTTCATCCCATGGGTAGTCCATATGTATGATATGGTGACTGTAGGTGGAAAGGATAACGCTTTAGATCCCGGAAACCATATTGCTACTTCCATGTCCAGTGCACTTGACCTTTGACCTTTTGACCCCAAAATCGATAGGGAACATCTTCATCCCATAAGTAGTCCATATGTATGATATGGTGACGGTAGGTGAAAAGGATAATGTTTTAGAGCCCGGAAACCATTGCGTCTACAGACGGACGGACAGACAGACGGACAACCCGATTCCAGTATACCCCCCCCCCCCCCCACAACTTGTTGCGGGGGGTATAATTACCTCTTTCCTGAGTGTAAAAATATGGTATGCCTTTGTAGAAGAAAATGGAAGATATAGTCTGAACACAAATCCATGGTATAAACCTATAATTTTGACCTTGAGATCAAAGATCAAGGTCATAAAGAGGTCATGAATGTACAAAACACATAATCTCATGGTGATACACCAATGCCTTATGATATGACTATGTCAAAATCCTATAATCAATTTTGACCTTGAGGTCAAAGTTCAAGGTCATATAGAGGTCATGAAGGTACCCGACACATCGTCTCATGGTGATACACTCATGTGTCAAATATAGTATGCCTAAGTCAAAGAACAAAGAAGTTATGGCCCGGACACGAATCCATTGTAAAAACCCTTTAATTTTGACCTTGAGGTCAAGGGTCAAGGTCATATAGAGGTCATGAAGGTACTCGACACATCGTCTCATGGTGATCCACCTGTGTGCCAAATATGGTATGCCTATGTCAAAGAACAAAAAAGTTATGGCCCGGACACGAATCTGCACAGACAGACAGATGGACGGATGGACAGACAGACAGAGTGATTCCTATATACCCCCCTCCCCCTGAACTTCGTTCAGGGGGTATAACAATCTCATTATTTCATCCCCTGTAGTCAGAATAAAACAATATCATCATTCCATTTTTAAACACAACAGAAAAATTGTTACACAAGACATCAATATTTTTCAGCCATGTACTGTTTGTCATTTTCTGATCTCATAAACCAACTTCTACATAATCATTGTTTCGTCATGTTATACATATACATACATACAAACATACATACATAAATTCCAAGGATAACCCATGAAAGCTTATTTCCAACGGGGTCCTTTGATGCACAGATGTTTGCGCTTGGGGGTCATTTATGTGGGAGGAAACCGAAGTACCCAGAGGAAACCCATGTGTACGAGCGGGCGACTGCCATACCTTCTGACATACAACCAATGCCGATCACGGGGATCGAACTCGGGTCGCAGCTGTGAGAAGCGAGAGTGCTTCCTCTGAACTCGGGTCGCAGCTGTGAGAAGCGAGAGTGCTTCCTCTGAACTCGGGTCGCAGCTGTGAGAAGCGAGAGTGCTTCCTCTGAACTCGGGTCGCAGCTGTGAGAAGCGAGAGTGCTTCCTCTGTGCTATTAAGATGCCTTTTTTCCTTTGGCTTGGATGATAAATATAAAACCTGATAACAACAGCTTCAGGGAAAGGCATCATCAATGAGGGCCTTATCACTGTTGTATCCCAATGTTAAAAACTAATGCCTTGTTCACACGGATGCGCATTAAATTTTACTTCGCATCAAATTTGATGCGAAGTAAAATAATGCGCATTAAATTAATTCGAATTAAATAGCGTTCACACTGCGGTAATATTTAATGCGAAGTAAACTAATGCGCATTAAATTCGTATGCATATCTATTAAAGGGTGCGCGAAATAAATTAAAGAATAGACTATGTTATTGAAAATTATTCTTATAGATATTTTAATGAATATTGTGTAGATACAGAATTCTTTGTTCAAAATGCTATATACATGTAGTATACTACATGTTTACAATTTACATGCTGATCTACACATAAGGAGTTTTGTCGTGTTTATTTATATGTTCCCAAGATATTACTTGTTATTTCCTCTGACAACCAGCATTTAATCTAGACAATATATTGTTTCTTCATGGGCCCAATTTTAAAACTTCGGAACGTCTTTTTCACCATTCCGCTGACTACTGTTGTGACGTAATTTTTAATTACTAATACGTATTATAAGTCTACTATGACGTCATATGGTATAAAAATTAACAATGAGCAGCATATTTGTTTTAAAAAATGTAAAAAAGAAAATCATATTATCACTATTTTAAAACATTGTTGTCGTATTTAAAAACAATTCCTTCCACATATATTACTCAGTATGCCTATGCAGAGCACAGATTTACGTCTGACGTTATCTAATGACATGCTGTTTGTACATGTTTTTAGTGATTATTATCATTTTGTTTAGTTTTTCGTACAAAATTAACATTAATATATATAGCTGACCATGGGTATGATGCATGTGACCCAAATTGGCCATTACGCATGCGTCTACATTTAATTCGAATTAGCTTCGCTTAGTGTTCACACGGAGCTAATGCGAAGTAAATTTAATTCGCATTAAATCGCTACGTCAATTTTAATTCGAAGTAAACTAATGCGCATTAAAATCTCCGTGTGAACGCGGTTCAGATTTAATTCGCATTAACTTACGTTTAATGCGAATTAAATTCTTTGTGTGAACGAGGCATAAGACATCACAGTCTACTTCCTGACATAGCTTAATTTAGTCGACTATTATGTCATAGATAGTAACAAGAGAACAGCCATTAACACGATCATTACTATATATATCATCATAATTACTCCAGTAACGTGAACTAAGAGTCGGACACGTTAAGTTGACAGGCATTTGATCTGATGATATGCACCCGTCAACAAGATGTGATCTAAATCTTCGGATCAAGTTACTATAATACCGTAATGATCGATTTATCATATACCCTTTTATGTATTTTTAAGGTAGCGACGGATAGCAACCACGTGACCAGTAAAAATTGTGTATTTTCACATGAATTTATTTTTCGGAATTCCTTACTCCTTCATAGAATAGTCGAAAAACAAAAAGGGGTCCCGAAAGTGTTTTGTTGCTGTGACTGACTCGCCTAGAGAAAATCAGCATGCACATACCACATAAGTATACGTCAATGTCTGTAATAATGGTAGATCAAATGTATTATCTGTGTGAAACTTTTGCCAAACGAAATGTTAAAACAAACCACCAATCCTTGTACTTAGATACGCTACGTAAACAAAGTTTTTGATTGATGTATCGTAATGTCCGAGTGCTGCATGCTGCGAGATTAAATACTATTTATACAGTCATTGAGAGGCTAAACAAAGTTTCTTGCAAGAAGAGGAATTTGGTGGATGCATTCAATCATAGTTTCGTTTGGTGAGTGAAAAAAATGCCATAAGTTTGTATTCAAAAGTGCAACTCACATTTCGTCTGCTATTTCACAACGCGATTTATAATAACATCTGTAAGTTTAAACACACGACATACAGTAGATGTATTATTTTGTATGTATATAATTATGTATTCCATGTGTGCTTAAAATATAACTCCCACCTGTGCATGTAAATGTAAACGGGTGGCATGTATATGTATACCACATTTGTAAACATGGGCTCTCACAACTCTTTTATTAAGAAAATATCGTTATGAAAATAACCGTCACGAAAATAACATAGTTACCTTGAACTACATGTATAAAAGTGATGAAAAACAAATATCTGTATAGACCTACTATCTAGGGGTATGGGACAACCAGATAGAAAGTAGAGGGGGGACGTGTTGAATTATATAATTCCCTAGACTATGGTATATATATACTATTACTTTGAAATTTCAGTGACCTAAGAAATATATCAAACCTGAGGTTTCGTGTTTCACACAAACATGTAGGTTGGCAAAACCTTTTTAAAAATAATGTAAATTAATCACAAGTCTGCATATGCCCTCTCATAGGCAAATGTATGCACTGTATACATGTATAAGTAAGATATGTATACTACAGGTATGCCCTTCTTTTGACCCACATTTTGTAAATAAAACAGATATGATAAGTCTATGGCAGTTTATGAAAACATATATTGCAATTTATAATTTTGAAACATCAGTATTTAAATTTTCACTGAATTGAGACACAATTTTAAAATTCACATTGTCTGACACAGTCTAATTACTCAATGGTATAATATAGACCTAACTGTGCAAATATCAATTACAGAATGTATGATGATCTTTTTTCTAGGCATCAGCCTGAGGACCAAGGGAGGTTAGATAGGACCAGTGCAGGTTGAAGTGGGTTTCAAGTCAACAAGTTTAACAGCAAGAGAGGTACTATATTTTCTTTAGATAAACATCAGGCAGCATTTGTAAAGACAATTCTGAGTATATCAGCTATTCATCTTTTTTGCTATATTTAAATATATTTATCTATATTTTGAACAGGTACTCCATTTACAGTGATGATGACATATCCCCTGGACCCCCACAACTTCACAAATTTAAAAATGCTTGATCAAGTTCCAAAGATTAAAGAACTACTTCAAAATTTGGGACTTGGATGAAAAACATTAATTCACTTATGAGCTCAGAGCAGTGGATGTCGTACAACATACTTTAAACTAAATTGTGAATTTAAGGGAAAACAAGTACATGTCATATACTCGTATATTACAAGTACATGCCTTTTGAAAGACAATAATATTGCATAGATGTAAAAGAAATTTCACTGTTGAATATTTTTTCTCAGATATATTAGTAAAAAATTTGCACAAGATAGAATACCAATTTTATAACTTCAATCAACTTGTTCGAATTTTCCTTGTAATTCAGACTTAAGTTGAAACATACATCATTGATACATTAATGTACATCAAATGTTTGGAAAAGTTTCATAATGGAACTAATTCACCCCCCCCCCCCCCCCCCCCCATACATACAGTGAACATAGACCTTCACCTGGGGAAAATTACAGTTAGTTAATGCAAATACATGCATTCTCAATTGTCCAATAATGAGTTTTTGGTTCATTGTGAAACTACAATTAGAAATCTTAAAATTATGAAAGACACATCTATCTGTGAGGGCAAGATGACTCAGATGGACTTACATGTAGTGATCCATGGGCAGTCCATGGGTCTCTTTGCATTGATATTAATTATTTATTGAAATATGAAATGGTTATTTAAACATATTTGGTGTATTATACTGTATAGTGATATCAATTTCTATCAAAAAATGTGTATAGGTAATATATTGGGTCCAGTTATTACAAGAAATTGTATGAAAAATAACTAAATATTTAGGCAATCATTGTGAGTGCAAAAAGGTCAACTGCAATAGCACACACTATAAATCATTATTAAATGGCTCATAGA
Source organism: Ostrea edulis (assembly GCF_947568905.1). Lineage (NCBI taxonomy): Eukaryota > Metazoa > Mollusca > Bivalvia > Ostreida > Ostreidae > Ostrea > Ostrea edulis. The sequence goes on along the minus strand of NC_079173.1, from coordinate 1,626,667 downwards.
AACTTCTAGTATTGTGATGTTGAATGCTCAAAGTGGTAATTTGGGAATGCTTAATCATTTAAGGTTAATAGTTTATCTCTGTAGACTGTATCTCTTAAAATTCATTTCTGGAAGGAGGGGGTAGGGGTAGGGTTACAAAATCTGACATAGTTTCAGATTAAACCTCATTTGGTATATTTTTTTCTATTCAATATTTTAGACACTACTTGACTTATTGTAAAAATGAAATAAAATCAGAAATTTTATGAGCAGAATTTTTTTGTTGTCAGAAAGTTTATGCCTGATAGTGTTTGAAAAACGCCATATTTAGGGTAAATTTGGCCAATTGCCAAGTTGAATCATCCCAATGTTTTCCTTAGATGCATTTTGACTTATTTATATATACATGTACGTATCAGTCTGACTTATTTTGATATACGTACATCGATCTGACTTATTTTATATACGTATCAGTCTGACTTATTTTTATATATGTACATCAGTCCGACTTATTTTTATATACGTATCAGTCTGACTTATTTTTATATATGTATCAGTCTGACTTATTTTTATATACGTATCAGTCTGACTTATTTTCATATACGTATCAGTTTGACTTATTTTGATATATGTACATCGGTTTGACTTATTTTTATTTACGTACATTCGTCTGACTTATTTTTATTTATGTACATTCGTCTGCCTTATTTTTATTTATGTACATTCGTCTGACTTATTTTTATATACTTACATTCGTCTGACTTTTCCCGTACACGTACACCCGTCCCTGTTCCGCGTTGCTGCTGTAGTAATCAGAGTATGTCTGCATATTGCTGTACATCGGGGCTCCAACAAGGAGTTTCTCCATCGTGCCACCTTTTTCTGGGACCACACACAGGGCGGACCCAAAGTAACTCCCCGGCTACAAATTCAAACAAACATTTTAGAAGGCGGACCCTAAGTAACTCCCAGGCTACAAATTAAACAAACAAGTCAGGCAGACCCAAAGTAACTCCCGGGCTACAAATTTAAACATACATTTTAGAGGTGGACCCTACGTAATTCCCGGGCTACAAATTTAAACAAACAAGTCAGGCAGACCCAAAGTAACTCCCGGACTACAAATCTAAACAGCTTTCTGATATAAAATAAGTTTCATTGCTGAGTACAAATGATAGAATTATACATATAGATACATCATGACCAGGTTTTTCTTTTGGTAACTCAAGACCTTTAACCTAGTGACCTTGACCATTACACTTGACATACTTTTAAAAATATTTGACCTTGGCTATATTTTTTGAGCCAAAGGGGATAGGCCTTTGATATTTCACTTTAAAATGCCTCATGACAGGGCCTTTTATATGGTACCAAAACTTCAAACCTAGTGTCCTTGAACATTTTGATCTACTTTTCAAAACTTTAACATTTTAAACCAAAGGGGATAGGTTAAGTAGAGCCATGCTTCCCAGTGAGCTGTGGTGTCTGTATTCCAAATCCCTTTGTATATTTATACAATAAAATATGTTCAAATCAAATCCACATCTCGATTCCCACCAGTACTTTCAGTACTTTGATTTAGGATGTTCAATTCCCACCAGTACTTTGATTAAGGATAATGTTTTCTTACCTCGATTCCTCCCAGTGTCTGTTTGACAGCGTAAGCTGAATTCAGGATCAGTACCTGGAAGAAGAAAGAAAACTGTCTTTGATACCGGATAACTGTTTTCTTTCTAACAATGTGTGACTTATTGATATACTAAGCTCCATTCACTATTATTTGGTTCTGAAATATGAAAGAAGAAGAATTCATACGAATAGAATGATGAGTGGAATTAAATTTTAATCAATTTTTACCTTTAAATTTACCTGTTGTGTTAACTGCAAATATTATGAGAAAATGGTAACTGCCATTGAAATCTTCAAAAATTTTTCATAAAGTTTCATTTAAGCTTGGTAGTCATAGGACGAATAGTGGCTGAGATACATGGTTTTAAAAATGAACTGTCAATATTCATAAGATTTACTTATTAATGCAGCTCTGGCAGCCATCTTTAAGACAACAGCCTAAGGCTTAATACAGTAAAACACAGTTACAGTGAACACGCTTGTAATGAAATCACACTTACAGTAAAACACAGTTACAGTGAACACGCTTGTAATGAAATCACACTTACAACGAAGTCATTTTCACTCCTTGCAGTTTTAAAACATATTATGAACTTGTTGGATATAATGAATTACACTTATAATGAATCTGTTCATTCCCAGCACTTCACTATAAACAGGTTTTACTATATATTATTCTCAGTACGAAAAAGTTGCATACTTTGCCCGAGCCACCATCCCTGGGGCCGCCAACAACAAAATAGGATTGTCCATCACCGTAAAACTGACCAACGCTCACAGCGTAACCTGAAAAAAATGTAGAAAAGACTAACAATCACAGCCATGATTAGTAACATCTTCCCCAACAAGAGAACTGCGATCGGTACAATATACACCTGTTGGACCTGTAAGCACATTATGCACTCTGAATTAATATTATACACATTCCAAATAGAAAAGCCTTAAAGTAGGTCATGGTGTACTAATCTATCTGACAAGTGAACTGATTATGTATTTCTCTGAGAGGGAGAATGTGACAAAATGTCAGTGCAATATCTGTATAAATGATGAGAAAAAGTCAAGAAAACTATTTGACCAACTTTTAGCCCCAAGTCGGTCATAGTGCACCAATCAATTTGAAATGTGAACTGATTATGTATTTCTCTAAAAGGGAGGTTGTGAAAAATTTCAGGGCAATACCTGAATTCATAACAGAAAAAAATCTAGAAAACTGTTTAACCTACTTTTACTCGTAAAGTAGGTCATGGTGCACCAATCCAGCTACAATTCAAACTGAACTTGTATGCCTCTGAGCGGAAGCTTGTGACTAAATTTCAGGGAAATACCTGTATCCTTAATGAAAATAAGGTTTTTCTACTAAATGATACTACGACCTTGACCTTGAGAAACAATAAGCATCCTCCACACGGCATAATGTGTTTGTGTACCAAGTGTGATGTTCCTAGCTCCAACGGTTTGGTCTGTATCCTGCCTACAATGTTTTCCTATGAAGTGGTATGATGACCTTGACCTTGAAGAACAAAAGGCATCCTCCACTTGGCATAAGGAGTATGTCTACCAAGTTTGACGGTCCTAGCCCCAACGATCTATTCTGTCTACAAGGTTTCCCTATTAACGGATACTACGACTTGCATGACGTTTGACCTTGAAAATAATAATCATCTTCCTCTCATCATGTTCATTATATTACCAAGTTGTAAGATCCTAGCCCCAATAGTTCAGTCTGTATTCTGTCTACAAGGTGTTCCTATTAACTGATATGACCTTGATGTTTGACCTCTGACCTTGACAAACTATAGGCATCTTCCACTCATCATGGTGATCAAATGTACTGAGTGGTAAGATCCTGGAGCTTATGGTTCATCCGGACGGACAGACAATGTCATACCATAATACATCCCGTCTTAGATGGGCATATAAAATGTACACTACAGAAATCTACAGGTATATAACTACCATACATCTGTACACTATAGACATCTACAGGTATATACCTACCATATATCTGTACACTACAGACATCTACAGGTATATAACTACCATACATCTGTATACTACAGAAACACAGGTATATACCTACCATACATCTGTATACTATAGAAACACAGGTATATACCTACCATACATCTGTACACTAGAAATCTACAGGTATATACCTACCATACATCTGTACACTATAGATATCTACAGGTATACACCTACCATACATCTGCGCTTGATTGGCTGCTGTCGTATTCTGATCCTGAACAGTATAGCCTATGCCTTTCACGTGGACAAAACCACCTGTTGTCAGAGAAGTTGGAAAATTAAATGAACCTTAAATCTAATGATTTCCATTTTATTTTAAATTTTATTATCCTTTAGAAGAATGCAAAATTATTTGCCTTGTGCAACATTTTGTATTCAAAATTTAAACAAAAACTCTGCTAGACAGCTGTCATCCCTCACACTCTAGTAAATCAGTACAGATAACGTCTAGCTAATTACATATTCGCTACAATATTCAGACCCCAGAGTGTCTACAAGCTTTTTCTATCAAGTCTCCAAATAACCTTGACCCTTGGACTCTAAAATCAATGGGGTTCTTTTTTCTTGATTACAAAGTTACATGCGACGTATCAAATCAATCAAGTTAAAACTGCAGCCTCTAGAGTGTCCACACACACTAACACATACACGCCCAAACACACATCCACACACACACTTAAAATATACACAAACACGCCCAAACACACATCCACACACAAACACAATCACGCCCAAACACACATCCACACGGGCATGTACCCACACGATTCCTTTAATATACCCCTCTAGCAATGAATGTACATGTATAAGGAAATAAAGAAAGACACATTGCAAGCATTACATACATGTATATATATATATATAAATCCTTCACAGGAAACTGACTCAGTTTGTATTCCTTATTTCTAGGAAGATATTAAAAACTTCTTTCATTTTACAAAAGACACTGAAAGCTTCCTTATAACAGTTTTAGAGAGTCTTCCTGTTCATCAAAGTACTGAGAGTACTTATAAATCTGAATTCCAAAATCAAAAATGACATTTTTAAGGATTTTTATGTTCCCCAAACAAAGTTTGGGAACATATTGTTTTTACTCTGTTTCTTATTATTATTAAGGTCTTCCGTTCTTCACGAAAGACCTTATAGTGATTCTACTGTTTCTTATTAAGGTCTTCCGTCTCCTGCGGAAGACCTTACTATTATTGTTCGCGTTCTTCTTCTTCATTATTATTATTATTATTATTAAGGTCTTCCGTCTCCTGCGGAAGACCTTACTATTATTGTTCGCGTTCTTCTTCTTCATTATTATTATTATTATTTTCCTTGGTAGTACACGCGTTTTTCTCAGCCATTTCTCGATCGATTTTCACGAAATTTTCAGGAAAGATGTCTTTTGGTGACGAGACTTTGCTTGCAAAATTTCGTGCTTGACGTCACTTCCGGTCAGGAGTTATCTCTCTTTTAGTGACTTTTTGAAGGGCCTTGTTGTCCACACATCTCCTCCGTTAGTTTTGAAGTTAGAGTCTTGAAATTTCTACACAAGATAGAGTAAACATTTTAGAAGATTTGTGGGGGATTCGATTTTACCGGAGGCGATTTGCCTAAACGCTCGCCTGGACCTGAAAAAATGGATGCCAAAATTTTTCGCCGATTTCGGCGATTTTTGACCTTTGATCTCCAATATCTTTTTTCTTGCAAATATTTTGTTAAGACATGTAGAACAAAAGTTGTGCACATTTACGAGATCTTTTCGAAAATATCAAGATTTAGGGGCTAGCCCCTTAAATTAGGGATCTAGAAGGGCTCAAAGTCTAGATCAAATATCTCAAAAATCGTTAATATTTTGGTATAAGTCAAAGAACAAAAAATGTTCATCTCAACAATCCAAATCTATTCATATAAAAATTTAGGTCATATGTTACGTAATAAGGGATTTTAAGGGCCAAAACCATAAATTTTTTACCCCTTGTATCTCGAAAACAAACGACAAATATTTTGAAAAGCAATAAAGAACAAAAGTTGTTCAGAATGATGATCTGAACAATATGCATATTTCGTTTTTACCCTATGTGGCCCCGTAAGGGAGCTACAGTTTGGCCCCTAAAAATTACTTCTAGAAATAACTCGAGAACGGTAAAGAATTTCTAAATACTTGTTGAACAAAAAATGTTTGAAATGTCATGACCTTTCTTACGATATCAAGCAAAAGGGGCTGACCCTTTAAATTAGGGGCCCAGAAGGGTCCAAAGGTTTATGAGAATATCTCAGAAACTATTAATATTTTGTAATAAGTCATTGAAGTGGAAATGTTCATCTAAACGAGCTTGTTCTTATCAAATCAAAAAGTAGGTCATATGTTACGTAATAAGGGATTTTAAGGGCCAAAATCATAAATAATTGACGCCTCATATCTTGAAAACGACAAATATTTTGAAAAGCATTATTGAACAAAAGTTGTTCAGAATGATAATCTAAACAATATGTACATTTCGTTTTTTCCCTATGTGGCCCCGTTAGGGAGCTACAGTTTGGCCCCTAAATATTTCTTGTAGAGATAACTCGAGAACGGTAAAGAATTTCTAAATACTTGTTGAGCAAAAGATGTTTAAAATGACAAGGCCTTTCTTACGATATCAAGCAAAACGGGCTGGCCCTTTAAATTAGGGGTTCAGAAGGGTCCAAATGTTTTGGAGAATATCTCAGAAACTATTAATATTTTATAATAAGTTGTAGAAGCGGAAATGTTCATCTCAACGAGCTTGATCTTATCAAATCAAAAAGTAGGTCATATGTTACGTAATTAGAGATTTTAAGGGCCAAAATCGTAAATATTTGACGCCTCATATCTTTAAAACGACATATTTTTTGAAAAGCATTATTGAACAAAAGTTGTTCAATGTGTCATAACCTATCGATCAATATCAAAAAATGGGTCTGTGGGCCTCATGGCTCGCCTGTAGAGTCGATTTTTGTCGATATCAGTCGATTTCAAAAACTTGTAACTGGTAAATATTTTGTAAGGACATATTGAACAAAAGTTGTTCAGTTTATCGAGATCTATCGATTGATATCAAGAAATAGGCCTATGGTCCTAATGGCTCGCCTGTAGAGTCGATTTTTTGTCAATATCGGTCGATCTCAATAACTTTTTACAGGTAAATATTTTGTAAAGACATATAGAACTAAAGTTGTTGAGTCTATAGAGGGCTAACAAATGACATCAAGAAATAGGCCCGCGGGCCTTATGGCTCGCCTGGAGAGTCGAATTTCAAACGAATTTCACCGCAACTTTGCTTCAGAAGCTTATGATATGAAAAATTGATTATATCTAAAGTGTCTTAAAGTCGGAAACTAAATTGGGACTCATTTGTTTTTTGTTGTTTTTTTTTAACTCTGAGTGCATCAACAAATCGGACGGAAGACCTACTCGTTCCTCGCAACGAGATCGTGTCTAGTTATTATTATTATTTTTTTAACCAAATTTTGTGCAGGAGTTTTCTCGAAAACTATACAGTGGTTTTCAGTGAAACTTTCAGGAAAAATGCATTATATTATGAACTTTGTTTATCACAAAAAAAATTGGGAAAATTCCATTTCGGTTCCAAGTTATGGACAATTTCCTGATTTTCAAATGGAACTTTGTCCGCGAGTGATCTACAGGAAGGGCTAAAGATATGAACTGGAGACTTATTAGAGATGATAGAACATGACTTATAGATTTGCAGAATCACTATTTCGTACATCGTCATCACTTCCGGTTGCTACCTCAAGCGAATTTAAAAAATGGATTTTTTCAATTTTTTTTGTTTTTTAATGTTTTTCTTTGATAAAGGTAAGATAAATAGAGACTCTTTATAGAATGCTGAATATGATATTTGTTTTTAAATTGATCAAACCAAACTCTAGATATTCGTAATTTTCATTTTGAAGCGAGGTCCTCGCTAGCCTAATGGTTAGCGTAGTGGATTTTCATGCGGGCGACCCGGGTTCAATCCCCAGATTACTCGAATATTTTTTTCCCACTTTATAACCAATGAAGAATTTAAGGTTATCTACTCGACACGGAAAGAACGGAAGACCGTCTTGTTGCCATGGCAACAAGTTTCTAGTTATTATCATTATTCTTTTTCTTCGGTACTTTTTTCTTCGGTAGTGTTCTCAGAAACTACAAAAGGGATCGATATGAAACTTTCCAGGATGATAGTATAGCGTTTGTAGATGTGCATAGTGATAGTCATTTTGTCTGCACGTGCATGCACGTGCGCGCACATGCACTGCAATTTTGGTACAAAAAATGGAAAATCAGAATATTAAAGGGATTGATATGAAACCTAAATAGGATGGTAGTATATCATTTGTAGATATGAAAAATAATAGTTATTTTGTCTGCACGCGCACGAATGCGCGTGCATTACAAAATTTGTACACTAACTTTGGAATCAGTCTAACTTTTTTGTTCTTCATTGAAATGGCTTGATATTCATATCATAGGTAGATATTGAGACCCTTAACTGATTTGCATGGTTAAAATTACCAATTTCCACGCGCATGCACATGCGCTTCATTTTGATTGGATAGTACCAAAACGTTTGTAACTATCTTATTTATGAAGCGAATGAGATGATATTCACAGCATACGTAGACAATAAGTGTATCGACATATTGGTGTAACAAAAAAATACCAACGCACACGCGCATGCAACTTTTTTCAAATGTTCAATTTTTAAAGAACAATAACGTTTTTGTTTTTCATCAAATTCTATTGATATTAGGGGTTTAGATGTGTCTTGGTACTCCTTACAAATTGCTGTGGTTAGAATTACTGCTCAGCACGTGCATGCACGTGTGCTGAATTCTGATTGGACGATTTTAAAATCGCTATAACTTCCTTATATTTGGTGGAAACGTTATGAAATTCATACTGTGGGTATATGATACAAATGCCTGTTGAACGACATCAACAAAAATTCGGAATCATACACGCGTGCGCGTGTATGCACGTGCAACGCTTTATTTCATTTCTTGGTACTGAAATGACCATATTGAACGTACTACATGTAATTAAAGGCTAAAATAAAATGATTTTTTGCTTTAGATTCACAAGGACATCACTTTTTAATTGGGGGAGGTTTGGGGAACATATGTAACGGTCCCCGTTACAATTAGAACTAGTTCCTGTTAAAACTGAACAAACACAAGAATTTTCTCACAACTGTAATCTATTTTTAAAGCTTCTTTTTAAAATAAGTTCATCTTGGTATATGAAAGATAAAAGGGAAACTAAGATTATAACACAGACTGGAATATACATGCACAAACTTTGTGAGGACTATTTTTCGTTTATTGCAGATGTACTTAATTTCATTGGGGTGTTAACACAACTTCGTGAGGACTACTTTTCGATGTTTGTGATCACATGTGTGTCTGTTCTACATCTTTTGAATAATTTGAAGGTTTTAAATCATGTAATAACTATAACAAGGCATTATTCCTGTTTAGGTAAACAGTCTTCTTCATTTGTTTAAATTGTGTTATTACATGCATCCTCATAAAACGCAACGTACCTGCGAACTCATTCACACCTGGTGAACCTACAAGAACCTGTAACGAAACATACGTTGTACAGATCACATGTTAGGTAATTTATACAGAATCTAATTAACATCATTACTAATTAAGAGAGTCTAAGGTTTCCGTCAGCTTTGTTTTGAATTTAACATACTAAGAATCAAAAGTATTTCAGAACTATAATTGTGGCCCTCTAATCGAAGTATTTCTTTTCTGATAAAATGTCATTACAAGCATTTAAAGGGTAGCTGATACTTACATCTTCACCAGAATATTTAATGGACAAGCCTGAAGCAGACACTCCATATCTCAAGGTCTGGTTAAACTTCGCCTCATCAACCGCCGTAAACTGCTGAGTCGGGTCAGAATTGAACAGTCCATTCATTACAACAGGAGATGTAAATGGATCTCCCTCTAAAAATCCAAAGGGCACCTCGTAACACAAACCGTTCATTGCACGGACGTTTCCATCCGTGCTGTCTCTCATCCAACGGGGTCCGCAGAACTTAAATCAAAAAATAAAAATAGGCAATGTTTCGTGTAATTGGTGGATACAGCAATCTCAATTACTAGATCTTTCACAATTTCTTCACCTCACTCATATATATCATAGAACCATATATATAATTATATATATATATATAAGAAATTAAAATTTTATTTCCTGCACACACTATCAATTTCTACCCATGTCAAAATAATTAAAAGATTTTGTTAGTTTGTATGGCATTGTCTGCTTAAATGTAAAGAAGAAACAAGCTTTAAGTAACATGTGCCAAAGATTTTGACCTGCAGGCAATGAAAATAAGGGGAAATACTTGCTAAATGAGAGTTCAAAGTTGAAATTGCGAGTGAAAAATTGTAAGGGGTTGCAATTTTTGGCCAGTTAAAAAAAAACAATCTTTTTTCCGAAACTTTCTCGGTTTATTGACTGCACTTTGAAGTTTTAATTACAATAATTTCGTCTTGTGCATAGAAACGCTTTAAAATGTACAGAATGATTATAAACGTTTTGAAAAAGTAAACATGGATCAAATAAATAAGGCCAAGGTCATCTTAGTTAGTGATGTCGAAGTACTTCAAGCATACTTCGGGCATCTCGGAGACGTCTGATTTAAATAACAATCATGATGATATCATCCGTGTTTACTCAATACACGAAGGTGTTAGTATCACTGCTTCAGGTTAGGTGTCCTGCTGTCTGGTATATAGTCAAACAATTTGAGTTATTTGTAGTGCATTTTTCAACTACTTTTTGTTTTTACAAAATTCTCCATATGTTTTGAATATATATTTTGAATTGATGCTAACAGTCTTCAAGATTTCAAACCACATGATACTGTAAATACTGGTAGATCTCTGGACAGCGAGTCCATTGCTCAAATGTATCCTATGATCCTCATCATGCACTAACGATATGTTGTCTGATAATTCATTCCATGGTAAATGAAAGGACTCTCAATCTTTTTTTTATCATTGCACTTTATTTTTATATAGACATAGGGCTCACGGCTGACTGGTTGACACGGGATGCTTACTCCTCCTAGGCATCTGATCCCACCTCAATATATCCAGGGGTCCATGTTTGCCCAACTCTTCTTTTTTTTTTTGTATTCCTTACAGGAGTTCTATGAGATTGATCACTCTTTGTTATCTTCACCTTTCATATCAGAGCATGCTTAACAAGACACTTAATTTAAGGGATCGCGGTGTTGACAGGGTACAGGTTATCACTTTAATTAGACATTGTGGCTTATGTTTTCTTTATAATTTACACCTTGCTAAAATTGTCCATGACACATCCTCCCCAATCTGATTAAAATAATATCTTTGATCCACTCCATTATTGTTAAAGGTCATATGAAACGATTTCTAACAGTGGTATTTTACTTTAAAAACATAAATATGGGTATGAATGAATGTCAAATAGCGTTTAATAAAAAATATTGTCTTAATTTGGATTGATAAGAAATAAAGCTGTAAACTTGTACATAGAATGAATTTGTTACCCGCTTATCGTTCTTGATTCTGTGTGTTAGTGATGTCACAACGACCCATCGACGCAATGAAAATTGTGTAGGCCTACCGTTTTGTTCAACAAAATATCTTAAAATTGCTGCATTTAATGGATATGGACTAATTTCTGTTTTCTGACGAACTGCCCGATATTGTGATTCAACAATATCAGGACTGATGCACGGGAAGCGAATAACGTTCTTCAACAGAGGATGATATTGAAGAAGTCAACACTGCACAGGCACCTGAAGTATGGCCACTACTACCCCATCCTTTTCTGATTTTTTTTTTCGGAGATAAAGACCTTTATCCTTCAAAATGTATGAATTCCTTGTCTATCCCATGCAAATTTCGATTTATGTAATCCTTTCACACTTTTTGTAAGCTTTAGTCAAACGATTACATAAATCGAAATTGGGATGGGATTATAAAATAAATAAGACAGGGAATCCACATATTTTGGAGAAATCGTCGTAAAAAATTAATCTGAAGGGGAGGGGGGGGGGGTATGTAGTACTGTCCATACATCAGATGCCTGTGGGTTTCAAGACCCCATGCCATCAGATACTGATGTTTAACTATCATTTTAAGAAGATTAGAAGTCGTATGAACTTGTGTACATTTCATTTATGAATTATTGTAATAAAAATAGTCTAAAATCTGTAGTGGTAATCCCATTTTCCCTTTTATACGATTGATTGAATATTGTTTTATGCCCCTCCCAAGAATATTTCAATCATATGGAGACGTTACCATTGCCGGTGAAGGGCTGCAAAATTTAGGCCTATGCTTGGCGCTTTAATGGTCATTGAGCAGGGAGGGATCTTGCAGGCACTCAAAGTTTTAAATATCTATAATTTAAAAAAAAAATGTCTTGCTGTAAACAATATTATGTTTACAGGAAGACTTTTTTTTTAAATTATAGATATTTAAAACGTCGAGTGCCTGTGAGGGATCTTTATCATGCCACACCTGCTGTGACATGGGACCTTGGTTTTTGTGATCTCATCCGAAGGACCGCCTCTTTCGACAAGCAAAGGGGTACTGAGGACCTATTCTAAGCCGGATCCCCACGGGATACGAATCACCACAATATTGAAATAGCGCCATTTAAAATGTTCCTGTAGATGTAGAGTACCTAAATGTGGCAAATGTATCATGGATGTCATCTGTTGTACTGACGCACGGTTCTTCATAAGCAGCTACTTGTTTTCCACGTGTGTCCCAATTTAAGTATAAAATTCACAAATTGTTGTTTTTAATGGAGGAGGGGGGTGCTTCTATATTTTTCAATCGTAAGTTATATATAAAAATTGCTTGCGTTTAATATCATATAGCTGGTATTTACTTTCTCACTTTACATCCATGCTGTTCAAATATTATTTTAATGGAAAAAAAATATTAGTGTTTTTGATAAGCATGTTTATTTATCAGTACTGATATAGTATATGGAATATGAATTATAATTTCTGAATGATGTTTCATGATTTTCTTTTTGAATTTCAGAATGAAAGGTTTATTTTTATTCAACTAGATCTTATAATTGATAATAATTTTGGGATACTGCTATATTACACGTATACGCCTGATAAACATGAAACTATATACGAATAGCATCGACTGGTAGCATTTGTAATGTAGATAAAATATGAACAAGAGATGTTTGTAAAACACATATGCCCCCCATGGTGCAAAATTGAAAAGGATTATACACACACACATCATTTAATTTAGAGTAGTATCATCAATTCAAAATATTGAGCAGACAATATCTTCCTATGTCAAGAGTGGATTGACCATGTGACCTAAAAATCAATAGGGGTCATCAACTCCTGAAGATGTACCAGTGTACCAAGTTTGATGTCTGTCAATGAAAGGGTTCTCAAGATATTGAACGGACAGTATATTCCTATGTCCAATTTGACCCTTGACCTTTGACCACACGACCTCAAAATCAATAGGTGTCATCTTCTCCTGAAGATGTACCAGTGTACCAAGTTTAATGTCTGTCAAGCAAAGGGTTCTCAAGATATGGAGCAGACAGTATATTCCAATGTCCAGTTTGACCCTTGACCTTTGACCATGTGATCTGAAAATGAATAGGGGTCGTCTTCTCCTGAAGACGTACCAGTGTACCACGTTTGATGTCTGTCAAGCAAAGGGTTCTCAAGATATTGAACGGACAGTATATTACTATGTCCAGTTTGACCCTTGACCTTTGACCATGCGACCTCAAAATCAATGGGGGTCATCTTCTTCTGAAGATGTACTGGAGTACCAAGTTTGATGTCTGTCAAGCAAAGGGTTCTCTAGACATTGAATGATCAATATATTCCTATGCCCAGTTTGACCCTTGACCTTTGACCATATGACCTCAAAATCAATAGGGGTCATCTACTCCTGAAGATGTACCAGTGTGCCAAGCTTGATGTCTTTCAAGCAAAGGGTTCTCAAGATATTGAGCGGACATTATATTCCTATGTCCAGAGTAGATTGACCCTTGACCTTTGACCTGAAAAACAATAGGGATCCTCTTCTACTCATAACTAACCCACATATGAAATATCATTATCATCAAGTGAATGGTTCTCAAGATATTGAGCGGACAACACATGGTCTACAGACCGACCGACCGACAGACCAACCGACCGACAGGTGCAAAACAATATGCCCCCTCTTTTTCAAAGGGGGGCATAAAAATTTTGATTAGATTTATTCAAAGTTCACGTCCATTGATGGAATGTGTTTTTGTGATTACAATGATAACCAACCTTTGTGTAATTTAGTAATACATACTTCCAGTGTCTTCGCTTTCACTAAGCGGTTGACTTTAATTTATATTTTGATTTGTCTCAGTCTTTGGAAAGTAAGAAATGATTGGCACAACGTCTGATTTTAAATTGATCTATTTGTGTCCACATCGTTTGGCTACCGACCGATGTACTGAAGTGCGGTGTTCATGGCAACAAATCCATCGCGTCGGAGATTTTTTTTATACCCATATCTTATTTTCTTCTAAATCTGGTATCCCTTAGGAAGAGATACATATGCACCCTCGTCTACGACCTAACACATGTACTACTGTAGTGTAACAATTAAATGCAGCACACTGTGGCATTTTTCAAAGCTATGCAGTATATACCACGTTATAAGTGAATAAGCCTAGTTGTTTACATCACAGTGGGTCTTTCTGACGTCATCAGCAAGGGAGATAAGCCGCGATCATCAAAAATCAATTTCGTGATCGAGTACATTCAATCAGCTGTTATGACGTTGTTAATGCATTGAATAAAAAAATTAAAAATGAATGATTGTTTAATAAACCTTGATTAATGAATTTCCATACATAACTCAATTTCTTCAGGATATCGTTTCATATGACCTTTATATGACCTTTAAGTTGCTAACCGAGCAGATCAAAGATCTTTTTTTAATCAGATCGGACCCTCCCCAAAAAATTACCATGATTGAAAATCTAAGGCAATTCCATCCGTCTAGAATTATAGGTTCAATCTTATATTTCATTGTTGACTTCTCAAATAATATATCTTAGTAACAAATAAAAATAATAAAATAAGTATGTTGCTGTATCAATAAAATTTTTATCAATTAGCACACACATATGTACCTGTCATCAACATTAGAAAATTGCAATTTCCCTTAAACAGCATTATCAAAATTTCACAAGAACTGGTTAAAACGATATAATAGTATTCTTAACAATTTCATGAAACTGTTTCTTTAAAAAAAAGTATGAAAAATGTTTGTGAAAAATAAAGGAAATCTATTGCATAATGGACTTGATAAATAATTTATTGGAAATAGAGTTACTGCCCTTGGATTCAATATTTTGAAACATAATGGATTAATCATATATAACTTAGACTTTTGAAATACTTTATTGTCAAGAAGATTTTTTTTTACAATAACTACTGAAAACGCTAACTCCAACAAAATTTATGTTCCTGTCATGCCAGGGTTTGACACTTATAAGGCACATCTGACCGACCGAGTCTACTAAATGATAAGTCCAGTCAGGTAAAATGTCGATTTATTAGTCTGACTGGTCGTGTTAAAAAATAAACAAGAAACTTTACTTTAAACCAGAAGATGTTTTATTCATAACTAGAAAAATTAATATATGCACCCAGGGGTGCATAAGATGAGTTGCATGGGATACATTGTAAAGTCAGGTATGATGTGGCATATTTATAATTGTGAAGAACTAATTTCAGTTTTAAACTTTTAAAGTTACTGTCCAGAAACCATATTTGTCTGAAGTTTTCAATCTATTTTTGGTCACTGTGACCTTGACATTTGACCTTTTTTCTCCAAAATCAATAGGGGCCTTGCTTTGCTGTTATCCAACAATATAACCAAGTTTCATTTGATTCAAATTAAAAAATTTCAAGTTATTCTCCGGAAACTAATTTTTTTTTTTTATTTTAAATCTATTTTCGGTCACTGTGACCTTGATCTTTGACCCATTTTCTCCAAAATCAATAGGGGTCTTCCTTACCTGGTACATAACAATATTTTTAAGTATCATTTGATTCGGATTTAAACTTTCTGAGTTATCATCTGGAAACCAAATATTTCTGAAATTTTCATTCTATTTCTGTCACTGTGACCTTGACCTTTGACAATTTTTCTCCAAAATCAATAGGGGTCTTCCTTACCTGGTACCCAACAATATATCAAAGTTTCATTTGATTAGATTGTAAACTTTTCGAGTTATCATCCGGAAACCAATTGTTGACGCCCAACCGCCCGCCAGCCAGCCCGCATCACCAAACCAATAGCCGAGTTCAACTTCGTTGCAACTCAGCTAAATATAACTCCAAAGAGTTTGAGAGCAATATTGAACTGCATGGTGATATAATCTCTATTTTCAGTTCTAATAAATAAGTCGCGATCGGAAGTGATGTTTTACGACATCTACTCGATGTTAATGTGTGTAAATTTATGTTTCAGATAAATAAATATAAATCGATTTCATTTTCATTTTTAAAAAACCAGTTTAATTGAATTAAATATTTATAAGGAAGTGTTTATCAAATTAATAAATTACGTCGGAAACAGCCATTGTTGTTGAAATATGTGTGGGAATGTCAAATACGACTTCTCGTCCTCAAGGAAAGATGTCCCAAGAGAAAAACAAGAGGCCCATGGACCACATCGCTCACCTGAGTCACCTTGGCCCATATCTGAAGACTTTCCATATATATTTGCATGCAAAACCTTAGTCCCTATTATGGCCCAAACTACCCTTTGCAAACTTGAATCTACACTATGGCAGTAAGCTTTCATGTAAATGTCAACTTCTTTGGCCCAATGGTTCTTGAGAAGAAGATTTTTAAAGCTTTTTCCTATATTTGTATGTAAAACTTTGAAACCCCCCCCCCCCCACTTGTGGCCCCATCCTACCCCCCGGGGGCCATGATTTGAACAAACTTGAATCTGCACTATGTCAGAAAGTTTTCTTGTAAATAT